>NW_021820914.1:0-138590 GCF_901001135.1 Rhinatrema bivittatum | reverse complement strand
TCCCTTCCTGCTGGTAGTGATATCCTATGTCTGCATTGCTCTGCCGTCTTGAAGATCCGCACATCAGAGGGACGGCGTAGGACATTCTCCACCTGTGCTTCACACCTGATAGTGGTGACATTATATTATGTCAGTGGGACATATTGCTATATGCACCCCTATTCTATGTATGCACTGAGTGAGGAGGTGAAGGTGATAGCGGTGATATATAGTGTTATAAACCCAATGTTAAACCCTATCATCTACAGCCTGAGGAACAAGGAGGTCAAAGGGGCATTGAAGACACTGTTTCTAAGGAAGAGAGTCACCTAAATCAGGGCTTAAAAAATCTTAGGCGCCAGTTTGCCATTACACCTAGTATTTTATGCCTACTTCAGCTGTTGCTGTCACTGCCAGAATAGCTGTTTCCTTCCAGTCGAGCACCATGCAGCTCTTAGTGAGTTTGAGTTCCATGGCTCCTGAACTCCCATGCTAGTTTCACAGTCTTATGAATTTGAATCTACAAAACCAGCAAAGATGCACACACAGCTCAAACTGACTGAGAGACGCAAGGTGCCAGTCCATAAGAGAACAGCTGTTCTGCCTGCAGCAGTGATAGTGATAGCCAGCAAGGTGAGAGGAGGAGAGCTGGCTGCAGTCTGTATCGCAGCTGCATGCTAAATGAGTAGGAGAAGGATGTGGCTGGCTGGGTCATGACTGGAATTGGCAAGCTGGGCAGTTGGTTGGCTAGGTAGGGAATGGCTGGCTGGCCAGATGTGAATAAGGGTAGAGGGTGGAGGTTTCTTTTAGCTGAGGGTGACTGACAGGCTGGCTGGCTGGCTACCGGAGTGGGGGATGATGGGAATCTGGGGGATTGAGATTCCTGGGAATAATGGGATTGAGAAAGAATAGTGGAGAGATGGGAGAGGGGTTTCATATATAGAAAGAGATACTGATGAATACAAGTGTGGGAGGTTGCGAAAGAAAGAGACTGGTTGAGACAATGGTTTAGAATTGAGAGAGGGGGAATTGGTGTGAATGGGGGTTGGAGAGAGTGGGGGACTGGTGAAGAAGATGTAGGAAGTTAAAAAAGAAAAGAGAGAGAGAGAAAGTGAAAGAGACTGCTGGGGACAAGATGGGGATGAGAGAGAGACTGGAGACAAAGTGGGGAGATTGAGAGAGAAAAGGATACTGCTGGGGACAAGCTGTGGGACTGAGAGAGATTGCTGGCAATGAGGGAAGCTGAGACAGAGAGATTGTTGAAACAGTGTGGGGGGATTAGAGAACGAAAGAGAGACTGGAGTCAGGGTTGGGGGATGAAAGAAAGATGGAGACTGGTGGAAACAGTGGTGTGTATGTGTTTGCAGTTGGGGGGGGGGGGTGTTTAAAAGAGAGAGAGACTGGTGGGAATCTGGGCCACAGTGATATGTGAAGAAAAAAGGCAATCACTCTGGAGTAAATCAGGGATCACTGGCATGATGCTGACAGCACTCTTGCAGGGGAGCAGGAAAAACCACTTGAGACATAAGCTAGTTGACATTGGACTATAAAACATTAAGGACCTCATTTACTACGTTTTTTTCCCATAGACCTCAGAATAGTAAAACAGGAAATTGTTCCCTAAAGAAGGTGCAGAAGATGTCAAAGGAGGAACCCAATGTCAGAGGGGGTTCCCCTTGCCTTGGCCCCAGCCCCAGCTTTTCAACTTTGCGGGGAAGACAGGGACATTGAGAGTTGCTCTGATCTTCTGGCTCCTTTTTGGGCTGGATCCTAGACCTAAAAAACAGACCTCCCTGGGTTATGTAGAAATCCTATTGCTTTATTTTCTTTTCATCAATAAGCAAATTTTTTCAACTATAGTGGGAGATGAAGGAAGTCACCTTAAATGAAGAATACCTAGAGTTTAAAACTATCACCATTTTTTGAGAGCACATGGAAAAATAACCCATGCTATAGTTACACAATGTCAGGTTCCATATGAGGAGCTACCACCCAAGAAAGAGATCTAGGCGTCATAGTGGATAACACATTGAAATCGTCGGTTCAGTGTGCTGCGGCAGTCAAAAAAGCAAACAGAACGTTGGGAATTATTAGAAAGGGAATGGTTAATAGAACGGAAAATGTCATAATGCCTCTGTATCGCTCCATTGTGAGACCGCACCTTGAATTCTGTGTACAATTCTGGTCACTGCATTAGGGATGTGAATCGTTTTTCGACGATTAAAATTATCGTCCGATAATTTTAATATCGTCTTAAACCGTTATGGAACACAATACAATAGAGATTCTAATGATTTATCGTTATAAATCGTTAGAATCGTGAGCCGGCACACTAAAACCCCCTAAAACCCACCCCCGACCCTTTAAATTAAATCCCCCACCCTCCCGAACCCCCCCCCCCAATGACTTAAATAACCTGGGTGTCCAGCGGCGGTCCGGAACGGCAGCGGTCCGGAACGGGCTCCTGCTATTGAATCTTGTTGTCTTCAGCCGGCGCCATTTTCCAAAATGGCGCCGAAAAATGGCGGCGGCCATAGACCAACACAATTCCACGGCAGGAGGTCCTTCCGGACCCCCGCTGGACTTTTGGCAAGTCTTGTGGGGGTCAGGAGGCCCCCCCCAAGCTGGCCAAAAGTTCCTGGAGGTCCAGCGGGGGTCAGGGAGCGATTTCCCGCCGTGAATCGTTTTCCGTACGGAAAATGGCGCCGGCAGGAGATCGACTGCAGGAGGTCGTTCAGCGAGGGGCGCCTCGCTGAACGACCTCCTGCAGTCGATCTCCTGCCGGCGCCATTTTCCGTACGGAAAACGATTCGCGGCGGGAAATCGCTCCCTGACCCCCGCTGGACCTCCAGGAACTTTTGGCCAGCTTGGGGGGGGCCTCCTGACCCCCACAAGACTTGCCAAAAGTCCAGCGGGGGTCCGGAAGGACCTCCTGCCGTGGAATCGTGTTGGTCTATGGCCGCCGCCATTTTTCGGCGCCATTTTGGAAAATGGCGCCGGCTGAAGACAACAAGATTCAATAGCAGGAGACCGTTCCGGCCCGCTGCCGTTCCGGACCGCCGCTGGACACCCAGGTTATTTAAGTCATTGGGGGGGGGTTCGGGAGGGTGGGGGATTTAATTTAAAGGGTCGGGGGTGGGTTTTAGGGGGTTTTAGTGTGCCGGCTCACGATTTTACGATTTTTCACGATATTTTACCCCCCCAAACGGCAACAATACGATTCCCTCCCCCTCCCAGCCGAAATCGATCGTTAAGACGATCGAGGACACGATTCACATCTCTACACTGCATCTCAAAAAGATATAATTGTGATGGAGAAGGTACAGAGAAGGGTGATCAAAATGATAAAGGGAATGGAACAGCTCCACTATGTGGAAAGAATAAAGAGGTTAGGACTTTTCAGCTGGGAGAAGAGATGGCTGAGGGGGGATATGATAGAGGTGTTTAAAATCATGAGAGGTATAGAACGGGTTAATGTGAATTAGTTATTTACTCTTTTGGATAATTGAAAGACTAGGGGGCACTCCATGAAGTTAGCATGGGGCATATTTAAAACTAATCGGAGAAAGTTCTTTTTCACTCAACACTCAATTAAACTCTGGAATTTGTTGCCAGAGGATGTGGTTAGTGCAGTTAGTGTAGCTGTGTTTAAAAAAGGATTGGATAAGTTCTTGGAGGAGAAGTCCATTACCTGCTATTAATTAAGTTGACTTAGAAAATAGCCATTGCTATTACTAGCAACAGTAGCATGGAATAGACTTAGTTTTTGGTACTTGCCAGGTTCTTATGGCCTGGATTGGCCACTGTTTGAAACAGGATGCAGGGCTTGATGAACCCTTGGTCTGACCCAGTATGGCATGTTCTTATGTTCTTATGGATTCATTCCTGTTTTTATCCTATTGCAGGCATGGATTTATAGTTCTACAGTTTTTTAGGGAAATCATAACTATAGGTATATTCATATGGTAGGGTTAAATCAGAACTGGATCTATCTGTCCTGAAAAAGTGGACACATTTAATAAGCCAACACAGGTCTACCTCACCTATAGGGAATACGGTTACCAGCTCTTTCCATATCATCTGGACAAAGCTTAGACTTACTTTATCTATGGACTTGTACTCCCCGTCTTTTGTATGGAAATTTTATCTACAAGCCCAGAGATGCAATGGAACAAATTTTGCCTGTTCAGACAATATGAAACCAGCCGGTGACACCACTCACGACTTCAATCTGGTTGGATGATCTCTAAAACTTTTGTTTCATTGTCCAGCAAAGAATCTGAAAACAGTTTCAAATCATTTTAAATGTCTTTTTAGTAGCCATTTCACCCAAGTCAGCTATGAAAAGCTGATCCAGTCCTTGTTTTATTTTTTACCCCTGTTGAAACTTCCACTTTTTAGAAAAGCAGAAATTACAATTATCTTGATGCAATGAGGGTGATAGCAAGGCTGACCTAGCCTGTCTCTATAAACAGCGTGCTTATTTAAAATAATCATACTGGTGTTCTATGACCTACTTGTTGTTCCTTTAAATTTGATTCCCCCATGGTGTTATCAGTTGTTATTTTTTGCTCCAGGACAAGTGCCATCAGAGAGAAGATGGAAGCCGGCCAACTGGCTCAGTGGCGGTGTTGTACACTGCCATATGGCTCAATTCCTGATCTTGGCTTCTGCTCCTTGTGCTAGCCTGGATTGGGGATGTTGTGCATTTGCAGCTCAGAACAAAGAAGCTTTTGTCATTGCAACACCTAGTTACCAGATGCAGGTATACAATGTTCCAGCAGAAGCCATAGTCTGTGAACTCTAGCCAAGAACTATCACTGGGCTAGATGGAAAGAGGATGCTTATTTTAGGGTTGTAAATGGATGATCGCTTGTAATTAAGCATAAGAACCTAAGCTATGCCATGCTGGGTCAAATCAAGGTCCATCAAGTTCAGCATCTTGTCTCCAATAGTGGCCATTTGCGATCCAGGTACTTAGGAGATCTATTTCTTGTTGCTCGCTTTCGGCGGTAAGCGATGGCTTTCTCAAGTCTACCTGGCTAAAAATTGTTTATGAACTTATCTCTCAGGAAAAGGGGGAGGTGTGGCTCTTTATATCAGAAACAACATCCAAGCATCTGAGCTGCAAGGAAGTTGGGGCAAGGAAGAAGCAATATGGGTCGACCTAAAAAAGATGACGGAGCATCCATTTATATTGGAGTGGTTTACAGGCCTCCAAACCAAAAGGAAGAGCTGGACAGAGATCTGGTTGAAGACATCCATAAGATAGGTAAGAAGGGAGAAGTGGTGATCGTGGGTGACTTTAATATGCCAGATGTAGACTGGAAAATCCCATCTGCAGAAACTAAAAATAGTAGAGCAATAGTGGATGCCATGCAAGTATCTTTGTTCAAACAAATGGTGTTGGAACCCACGAGAGAAGGAACTATACTCGACTTAGTGCTCACTAATGGAGATAATGTCTCCGATGTCCAGATGGGCACCCACCTCAGCACCAGTGATCATCAAACGGTATGGTTTAATATCACTAAAAGAATAGGGAAAAGAACCACAAAGACCCGAGTTTTACAGTTCAAAAACACGGACTTTGAGGAAATGGGTAAGTACCTGGAGGAAGAACTAAAAGGATGGGAGAACGAGAGAGATGTGGAGCAGCAGTGGACCAATCTAAAACGAGCAATCACCAAGGCAACTACTCTATATGTTAGAAATGTAAAGAAAAGCAAAGAAAATTGAAACCTATCTGGTTCTCAAAGGAGGTGGCTGACAAAATTAAAGCTAAAAGAACAGCATTCAAGAAATATAAAAGATCCCAAAGGGAGGAACACAAAGAAGAATATTTGATTCAACTGAGGGAGACAAAGAAATTAATCAAGTTGGCAAAAAGTCAAGCGGAAGAGAGGATTGCCAAGGAGATAAAAAATGGTGACAAAACATTTTTCAGATACATCAGCGAAAAGAGAAAGGTCCAAAGTGGTATAGTGAAATTGAAAGGTGATAATGATCAATGTGTGGAGAGAGAGACGAAGAAATGGCAGAAATATTAAACGAATACTTCAGCTCTGTGTTCACTAAAGAAGACCCTGGAGAAGGACCATCTCTACACAACAAGAAACTGGAAGGAAATGGAATAGATGAAAATCCTTTTACAGTAGAAAATGTGTGGGAAGAGCTAAAGAACCTTAAAGTGGACAAAGCCATGGGGCCTGATGGGATTCATCCAAGGATATTGAGGGAGCTCAGAGATGTTCTGGTGGGTCCGCTGTGTGACCTGTTCAATAGATCCCTTGAAACGGGAGTGGTGCCGAGTGATTGGAGAAGAGCGGTGGTGGTCCCGCTTCACAAGAGTGGGAACAGGGAGGAGGCTGGCAACTACAGACCGGTTAGCCTCACTTCGGTGGTGGGAAAAGTAATGGAGTCACTGCTGAAAGAGAGAATAGTGAACTATCTACAGTCTGGAGAATTGATGGACCAGAGGCAACATGGATTCACCAGGGGAAGATCCTGTCAAACAAATCTGATTGACTTTTTTGACTGGGTAACCAAGGAATTGGATCGAGGAAGAGCACTCGATATCATATACTTGGATTTCAGCAAAGCTTTTGATACGGTTCTGCACAGGAGACTGGTCAATAAAACGAGAAGCTTGGGAGTGAGTGCCGAGGTGGTGACCTGGATTGCAAATTGGTTGACGGACAGAAGACAATGTGTGATGGTAAATAGAACCTTCTCTGAAGAGAGAGCGGTTTTAAGTGGTGTACCGCAAGGATCGGTATTGGGACCGGTCCTGTTCAATATCTTTGTGAGCGACATTGCGGACGGGATAGAAGGTAAGGTTTGTCTTTTTGCGGATGACACTAAGATCTGCAACAGAGTGGACACACCGGAAGGAGTGGAGAGAATGAGACGGGATCTAAGGAAACTGGAAGAGTGGTCGAAGATATGGCAGCTGAGATTCAATGCCAAGAAGTGCAAAGTCATGCATATGGGGAGTGGAAATCCGAATGAACTGTATTCGATGGGGGGGGAAAGGCTGATGTGCACGGAGCAGGAGAGGGACCTTGGGGTGATAGTGTCTAATGATATGAAGTCTGCGAAACAATGCGACAAGGCGATAGCAAAAGCCAGAAGAATGCTGGGCTGCATAGAGAGAGGAATATCGAGTAAGAAAAGGGAAGTGATTATTCCCTTGTACAGGTCCTTGGTGAGGCCTCACCTGGAGTACTGTGTTCAGTTCTGGAGACCGTATCTACAAAAAGACAAAGACAAGATGGAAGCGGTACAGAGAAGGGCGACCAGGAAGGTGGAGGATCTTCATCGGATGACGTACGAGGAGAGATTGAAGAATCTAAATATGTACACCCTGGAGGAAAGGAGGAGCAGAGGAGATATGATACAGACTTTCAGATACTTGAAAGGTTTTAATGATCCAAAGGCAACGACAAACCTTTACCATAAGAAAAAAATCAGCAGAACCAGGGGTCACGATTTGAAGCTCCAGGGAGGAAGATTCAGAACCAATGTCAGGAAGTATTTCTTCACGGAGAGGGTGGTGGATGCCTGGAATGCCCTTCCGGAGGAAGTGGTGAAGACCAGAACTGTGAAGGACTTCAAAGGTGCGTGGGATAAACACTGTGGATCCATAAAGTCAAGAGGCCGCCAATGAAGAGTGGGTGACTCGCCAGAATGATGGCTACTGCCTGGACACAATACCCTTATTCAATAAACATACACATGGTTACTGTGACTCCAACATCACTCTAAGCTTCAACAGCAAGAGGAAATGTGGAAAAAAGGATTTGCACTCACAAAGCTGGGAGTAGCTGGCTTGTTACGGCGGTTACTACCCCAAACCAAATGTGCCTGATACTTCACTTTCGATGCACATCCAGCATAGCTCTCTGCTCCAACGGCAGGGGAAAAGAAAAACTGATACTTCACGCATACCCAGCATAGCTTCAACGGCAGGGGAGAGAAAAAAAGGATTCACACTCACAAAGCGGGGAGTAGCTGGCTTGTTACGGCGGTTACTACCCCAAACCAAATGTGCCTGATACTTCACTTTAGATGCATATCCAGCATAGCTCTCTGCTTCAACGGCAGGGGAGAAGAAAAACAACCAATAAGGGCTGTATAACATAGTCTGGGTTAAAACAAATAAGCATGGGTGTAGCTTGCTTATTGCGGCAGTTACTACCCCTACTACCCCCTAACTAATCAAGCTTGATATTTCACTTGGATGCAGCTCCATCACTGCTCTCTATATTAATGGTGGGGGAGGAGGAAGGAAATAGAACCAAGAGCTAAAAGAAACAGATAAGTATGAGAGAAAAAATGTGTGAAGCTTGCTGGGCAGACTGGATGGGCCGTTTGGTCTTCTTCTGCCGTCATTTCTATGTTTCTATGTTTCTATGTTTCTATGAACTGGTCCAAACCTCTTAAGCCTGGCTATGCTAGTTGCCTGGACCACGTCCTCTGGCAACAAATTCCATAGTTTGATTGTGCGTTGAGTGAAAAAATACTATGGTTTGTTTTAAATCTGCTGGTTGATACGTTTATGGCGTGTCCAATGTTTTATTATTATTATTTGAAAGGATAAATGCCCTATGTACCCATTTCACCCCATTCATGATTTTATAAGCTTTTAATCAATGGAATCTCTAGACATAACTAATTGGGGTGGTGATGAGGAAGCAAGCAAGCTTAGTATGGAGAGGGGCAAGCTAAAGTGACATTTCCCCATATCACATTCACCCCCACAGCATTGGCCCCTACCTTTAAATTGGCTGCAAGATACACAATAAGAAAAGTTCTAAGGACCTTATGTGTAATTTTTAAAAACCCAGCCAGTTTCAGCCTCCCAATAAAACTGCCATTAAAATTATTTGGTAGCCTGATTTGACCAATTCTTCTATATGATTATGAGAGTGAAGTCTATACAGGAAGGGACAGAATTTCAGTGTGAATCCTGTACTTACATTTCTGTAACACATTACACAACCAAATAAATTCCCCCAACAACAGACTTACAATTCACCATACGAAAAAGCTATTTATTCATATTATGGTATCACCTCAGTAACAGCAACACAAACATCTTTTGCTGCCAGACACTTTGTGACATAACACTGATACAGATCTCCAACACCTCTATCACCTCTATCATATCCCACCTCAGCCGTCTGAGGGGGGGATATGATAGAGGTGTTTAAAATCATGAGAGGTCTAGAACGGGTAGATGTGAATCGGTTATTTACTTTTTCGGATAATAGAAAGACTAGGGGGCATTCCATGAAGTTAGCATGTAGCACATTTAAAACTAATCAGAGAAAGTTCTTTTTCACTCAACGCACAATTAAACTCTGGAATTTGTTGCCAGAGGATGTGGTTAGTGCAGTTAGTATAGCTGTGTTTAAAAAAGGATTGGATACGTTCTTGGAGGAGAAGTCCATTAACTGCTATTAATTGAGTTGACTTAGAAAATAGCCACTGCTATTACTAGCAACGGTAACATGGAATAGATTTAGTTTTTGGGTACTTGCCAGGTTCTTATGGCCTGGATTGGCCACTGTTGGAAACAGGATGCTGGGCTTGATGGACCCTTGGTCTGACCCAGTATGACATGTTCTTATGTTCTTAGTATCAAGAAGCCCTTTACCTTTTAAGAAAATTTCTACATTACCTGCTAGTTCACCTTTCATAAAGAACAAAGCAATACAAACAGCAATCTCTGACATGAGATATCGTTTTAACCCTAAATACACACAAATGAGTACTGATGTAAAATAAAAAGTTTCTTATAATTTGCTTACTGGCAATGTTTATGTTCCAAGAGATTATCTCAACTTTGGAAGAAGGGTTGGCAAGCAGCCTGAATTTGGCAGACATCCCAGACTTCAAGCCCCAATATGATTCTTTGTCAACAATTGAAATGTTAAGAAAATAAAAAAAGAAAATAGTGAGGCGGCAGTTATTTAAAAAAAAAAAAAAAAATTTGTTTCTAAGCCTTGCCAATACATATAACATTTGCTTATAAAAGGCTTTTAAACTTAAATAATGAAATATAAGCACTATATCTGCAATGTAGAAATAAGTTCTTCTTTTCAGTGCTTAATAACTATGGTCATATATCTGGATAGCAAGACAAAGCTAGGCATTCAGTCAGATAACTATGAATGGATGATGTAAGACATTGTGTTTAGATTCCTATATATCTAGTTCATGTTTTTGGGTTTGGGGATAATAAATTTCTAGGTAATGACTGTTATGAATTACATGAGTATTGAGGTTAGGTATTACTTGGAAAATGATATTCTCAGTTACTGGGAATTAAGTACCCAAATTTCCAAGAAATAATACTAGAAATTGTCAACAAATAAAAAGTATAAATACGAGTTCAGAGCTTTAATGTGACAAGAGGATAGCAGTCCAAGACCAGACTGGTTATGAGCCTGCATTGGTAAGATTAACCATTTTTTTATCTTTTTTCTGTATCTAAGATAAGACGATCAAAAAAGATTTTCCTCATATTTAATAAATAAGCATATTCTTTTACTGAATATCTTTTCATCTGATTTCTGAGTTGCTCTGTCTTTATAATTATTATTGCTCTCACTCTAATAAATTATTTCTAAGGAACAATGATCTGGGGAACTCCTTATTAGCGATTCACTCACCCATTGCTACCTAACAGATTATGAACCCAGGACAACAAAAAAAACATGCAAGAAAGAGACTCAGGATATATAGCAAACCTAGTATACCATAACAGCACTAACTTCAAAGACTCAAACAGCAACAATCCTACCTTTGAAAAAACAGTACTGTAAATATTACACCAGGCCATAGAAAATCAATATACCTCCTGTTACAGAAACAAACAAACCAGATTCCTACACAGGAACTACATGCTAGCAGAATCCCTGATTTTGGTCATACCTAAAACATGGATAGACCTTTTTACCTAATACAGAATAAAGACTACACATTAGAATCAGAAACATGCAGTAAAAAATGAAATGGAAACCACAAGAAAACAGACTTTGTGAACAGTGTAATACTGGAAAAAGAGAAACAGAATGCATTTCTCCTGTGCTTTGCAAGATACAATGACATTTTTCAAGATGGCATGTTCTAATCTCTAAAATTGTAAATAAATATATATATATTTTCTCTTATTACACTTGATACTGCACTTGACCTTAGCCAAAAGGCCGAGAAGCCTGCCCAGATTCCCATTCCCCTATTTCACCTCCTCTCCAATTCTGTTACTATACTCTCTGAGCCCTTTCACAGACCTATTTCTTTACACTGCCTCTCAACCCATTCCCTGCCCCTTTAGGTCAACTAGGTCCCTTTTCTTGCCCCTCTATGTCTCTTCCTCTCTAGATACTCTCTCCCCTTATAACACTCTCCATCCAGACACATTTCTCCCTTCTTATCCACACCTTCTCCCCCTTCAGGTTCTGTTTCATACCTCTTATCCCTTCCCTATGCGCTATCCCACCTTTTCACATTATTCTTTCCAATCTCTTCCCTCTCCACCTCACTCCCTCCTGAGGTTCTTCCCCCTTCTTATCCCCCTGCCAAAGCTATTCTACTTGCCACTCTGAGCACTGGGGACGATTATGGCAGATCCCACAGCTACTTGTTTCTGGATCTTCCTCACTGTCCTGCCCCATTCAAGCCAGCAGCAGGAACAGAATTTGAGCAAACATCATCTCCTACTGCCACAGATTGGAGCTGCGAGATTGTGCTGCATGACATAGGATTAGGCAGGGGTTTGTGTTACCCTGGGGCCAATCCAATATCTGAAACTGGAGTGGCAAGCCTCCTTGTTGGGGTGATACTTGGTACCCCTTCCCATCCCATAGCGATGCCTATGCTTTTGTCACATTCCCTCTGCTTTCATCACATCCCTTACCTGTTTAGCCTTTCTTCATTAGGGTGCCATTCCATCCCTTATATCATTTTTGTTGTCCTTCTTCTAGTTCCATTATGTCTTTTTTGAGATGGGGCAACCAGAACTGCACATAGTACCCAAAGTGTGATAACACCATGATTCAATACAGAGACATTATGATATTGACACAATGTATGAACCCTTGACTGTGGCATGATTGTTGCAGCCTGGAAGGTGAATCTGCTAGGCCCACGCCAACAGCAGTTGGGCATGCTCAACAGTCTGGGTTTCACCTTTATCAACCCTATTTCCCACAGGTTGAGCCCCTGGGTTCCAGGGGGCCAGCAGGACTTAGGTGAGGGTCTCGTAGAGAGCGGTCAGGTGAAAACTGGAAGCAGGCTGAGGTCAGAGGAGACAGCGAGCAAATGGTAGTTGAGCCCAGACCAAGGTCAAGGCAGGCAGCAATCAGGAAATGGCAAAGTCTAGGCAAAGGTCAGGGCAGACAGCAATAAGACAAGAAGCAATGTCAAATCCAAAGCATAGGTCAGAACTTGAAGACAGGCAGAGGATGAACAAGATGAAGACAGACAAGGACAAGATAGGGTACATGGATGGGGCCAAGGTGGAGACAAGGGCTGAAACTAGATGAGGGGATGGGAAGGTAGGAACAGAAATGGGAAAGGCAGGAACACAGAGCGGGCAAGGCAGGAACACGGAGCAACACGCACTGCTGGCTGGAAGCACGGCAGAAGGATCTGTTGCTGAGGCATCTGTTGGTTGTTCAGCAGGGCCATGATGTCATCTCCAGTCAGGGAGTCTTTAAGCATCAGAAGGTCATGTATATATGCCTAAGAAGAAGCCAGCTGGGTGAAAATATAGTGGTGGCATGTTGCTGCGGCAGCGTTCTGGCATAAGTCGGCCAGTCTCAGGGCCATCCTGCTCTGACCCATCGTTTCAGATATTTTCCATGTTATTCTCCATTCCTTTCCAATTAATTCTTAACATTCTATTTGCTTTTTTGACTGCTGCTGCACCCTGAGTTGAGGATGTCAAAGTATTGTCCACAAGGGCTTGTCCTAGGTACTGATTTCCAATACCTAATCCAGTACTCTGTACCTGTAGTTGGAATTATTTTTCCCTATGTGCATCAGTTTAAACTTGTTCACATTAAATTTCTTCTGCCATTTCTTCTGCCATTCAGATAATCAGTCCCCTAGTTTTGCAAGATTCTCCTGCAATTCCTTACAATCTGCCACTCTATTAACAACTTTGAATAATTTAGCATCATCTGCAAATTTGACAACCTATATGTTTCTTCCTTTTCCAGCTCATTAAAGAATATGTTAAACTGTACCAGGTCCAGTACAGATCTATGGAACATTTCACTATTGACTTTTCTCCATTTGGAAAATGACCATTTCATTGACCAGTTGCTCTGTTTCATTTTTAAATGTTAGCATCAGCAGGCTCCACCTTGATTAAGGTGGACCTATCCCATCGGAATAGGCTCTCCCTTCATAACAAATCTAAAACCCTCTGTTGCAATCGTCGCGGCCTGACGGCTTCACACTGCCTACCTTTCTTTTTCTGTGACTCCTCCTGCTGCCTGTGGATGTCTGGCTGCCGTGGTGTCTGCCCGCCATCCTCTCCGGCGTCCCCAGATCGGCTTGGGCGCTGCCTCCCGCCATGCTCCTCAGGTACCTTAGGGCGCGTGCACCGCACGGCCCTCATTCTTATTTCCTCTATGATGCGAACCTCAGGGGCGTCCCCTTGTGATGACGTCACACTGCCTGGATATTTAAGTCTGTTGTTTATTGCCAGCCTTTGAGTTAGCAAGGGGATTCCTCTGTACCCAGCTACTCTGCCTCCAACTTCTATTTGGACTCTTTGCTGTTAACGAGGTACCCGCTCCTCGGGGGCCTCTCTGCTTATTTCAGGTCGCTATCAGGAACCGGTACTCACTACTCGAGGGCCCATGTTCCCTGACTCGCTGCCTGTGTCCATCTCCTCTTCTACTTGGAAGAATTCGCTACAGACACCATCTGTGAGTACTACTACCATCTACTCCTCAGAGCTGTTTCCCTGGAACCAGGTACTCGCTCCTTGAGGGCCTTCCTCCGTTCCAGCACCAGTGCCATCTTCCACGGAAAACTGTGTGTGAGTATTTGCCAACGAGTCTCTGTGCCCAGGGATCTGGTACTCGCTCCTTGAGGGCCAGCTCTCCCTATCTCGGGGCTTCTCCATACTGGAGACTCTGTGAATATCTCAGTGTACTCATTTTCTCAGTTCTTCTTCCTACAGCACCGCCCCGTGGGTGTGGTCAGCTGCCACAGTGTCCAAGGGTCCACCCAAACCCTACAAAACATAACACCCTCTTCTCTGTACCATCATCTCATCCACACATTCAGACTCTACACGTCAGCCTGCCTCTGGGGTCCTGTGTGTGGAATGAGGAGCTTTTCTGAGAATTCAGTGCTAAGGGATTCTAGATTTCAATTTCCTTGCTAAAACCCTTCATTTAGCTTCTAGAACCTTAAATCTGCACCTTCCTATCTTGTTGGTACCCACATATTTCATGACATCCAGCTCCGTCCTAACATTCTTTAAAATTCTATCTAGATAATGTGTAAGGTCCTCTACTTTTGCACCAGGCAGGCAAGTTACCAAATAATCCTTAGTCATTCATACATCCAGTTATCTACATTCATAATTATTAAATTTCCCACTATAAAAGCAATCCTAACCCCTCCTTCTTGGGTACTCATCCCTGAAGACACATCCTTGGTGCAAGAGGCACCAACTGGAGGGCATATCCTAGCTACAGGATAACTTTATGCCACATTATGGTGATGGTCTCCTTTCAGCTGATAGAGGCAAAATCTGGTTGGCACCATTTTTAAAACTGGCTGTGACTGACCTAGAGCCTAGGGAGTACCCCAGGCTACAGACACTAGCAAAGATGTGGGAGTCTGGAGGGTATGCTAGGGTAGAGGTCTGGGGGGTACCAGAACCAGAGAAAGGTGTATGAATTGGGGTGTGATTTTTGGAAAAGTGAGGGGTTTGAGAAGGGGACAGGGCACAATTGTGCGACTATTAAATTTTTTTAGACTTTTGCCCCTGCTGGACTGCCACAGGTGGCCTTTTAAATAGCAGACCCAGGGAAGTTAGCTATATTTTTGATTTGTAGCTAGCTTTTTTCCAAATAACACAGCTCTGGAAAGCTGTATTATTTGATTAGCATAGAATTGGGTATGCATGATCTGCTTTTCATGCATTTAATAATGGTATACATGCAAATTATATGCAAAGCAGCTCATTTAATTGGGTTTGGTTTTAGGCCTATATATCACATGATTATTTTATTATTTATTTATTTAACAGATTTTCTATACCGTCGTTCAGTTATACCATCAAATGTTTACAAAATTAAGAACATAAACACATAGCTATAGTGTAAATCAAACTAATTAAGGTAAAAATATAAAAGGCTTTTGAGTATAATGTTATATAAAATAAATATTAAAGACATAATCCAATATCAAAGTAAAAGAAAAGATAAAAGCCAGATAAAAGTATATTAGTTTTATCATCAGTCTCATACATCTCCACAATCTTGTGGATATTACTAAATATCACTGTGATTATAGGTATATCACATGATAAATAGCATTTATCTCATCATGATAACACTGTTGTCTGCATGTTATACCCTTATCATAGCTTAGTAAATGAACTCATTAATGATATGATATAACTCTGTTTAGGGGGCAGAGAGAAGGACTGAGAGAGAGAGCTGTTCCAGCGGCCTTCCAGGGGTGCAGGTATCGCCTGCCCTGACAGGGATCAGCTGGGACTTACTGACGTCATTTGCAAGCGACGGAGAGAGGCCTTTAAATCGTGCCCCTTTGCAATGTGCAATTGGGGCAGAGAGGAGAAGGACTGAGAGACAGAGTTGTTCCAGCAGCCTTCCAGGGGTGCAGGTATCGCCGGCCCTGACGGGAATCAGCTGGGACTTACTGACATCATTTGAAAGCGACAGAGAGAGGCCTTTAAATCCTGCCCCTATGCGGCGCGTAAGTCGCCACTGGTGCTTCACCGAAGTCACGCGTGCCTAAGGGGTGCGCAGTTTTGTCTCAAACTGGTCGATTTCTACAATCAAATTAAGGTACAATTTCCTAAATATATTTGATTTGAATATTAACCAGTCCTCTTCCTCTAAAGCCCCAAGAAATAAGATTGATACTGATCTAAATATTGTTGGGAAGCAGCTTGGGTTCCACAGAGTTTCATTTTTTCTTTTATTATAATGCCTCATACAGCCAGAAAATGGTGAGCTAAGGAGAGATTAGACCCTGCTAACTCTCCAATGACTTAAGTTTTAGGGCCAATGGATGCTCGTGTGCAACGGAGAAATAAATCGGAAAGGTCACAGTTGGGGGAGGTGGACGTAGGGTTTCAAGCATCCACCCCTCCAGACCATTCAACATCACTATCCCAAATTTATAGGGAACCACCTGCCAATCTGGCACTCTTCAGAACCCAAGAAATACTATCTGAGACTGCACAAGCAGAAGGCACTGATGCAACCTCAGACAGATAAACCCAATTGTGGGTAAAGTTAACAAAATACAAGAAAGAGTAATTGAATTGGAAAAATGTAAAAAAGCAACAACAAAAGAAATTGAAAAAGTTAAGATGGACACTTGTAAATGGAAACCACTTCAGGATTCGATAATAGCAGTTCTACAAATGAAAATTGAAAACTTAGAGAATATTAATAGGAGAATAGGAGGAAGAATTTAAAATTTATTAATTTTCCAAAATTGCCTCATATGACACCGAAAGATATTCTAAAAAAATATATTGTTGAAATATTAAATGTTTCTGAAGAAATGGTACCCACAATAGCAAAAGCATATTATTTAATGCCATATAAAAAACAAGAGAATTTGGACTCTAATCAAGGGGGTAGACAAGTTATGGATACTATGGGCTGGATTTGATAAATTAGTGCGAGCGCGTACTTTTGTTCGCGCACCAGGCGCGATCAAGAGTACGCGGGATTTTAATAGATACGGCGTAGCCGCGCGTATCCATTAAAATCCGGGGTCGGCGCACGCAAGGCTGCCCAAAATTGGCAGCCTGTGCGCGCCGAGCTGCGCAGCCTGCCTCCGTTCCCTCCGAGGCCGCTCCGGAATCGAAGCGGCCTCGGAGGGAACTTTCCTTCCACCCCCTGCACCTTTCCTTCCCTTCCCCTACCTAACCCACCCCCCCGGCCCTATCTTAACCCCCCCTACCTTTGTCGGCAAAGTTACGCCTGCTGAAAGCAGGCGTAACTTTGCGCGTGCCGGCCAGCTGCCCCGCTCCATGTTCCGGTCCCGGGGGCTGGTCTGGAGGCTGCGGCCACGCCCCCAGAACGCCCCCAGGCCGAAACCACGCCGTGGCACCGCCCCCTAAAAGCCGCATCACTCGCGACACGCCCCTGAAACGCCGTGTCATTCCCGGCATGCCCCCAGACATGCCCCCCGACACGCCCCTCCATGCAAGCCCCGGGATTTACGTGCGTCCCGGGGCTTGTGCGTGCCGCTGAGCCTATGCAAAATAGGCTCGGCGCGCGCAGGGGGGTTTGGGGTAGGTTTTGGGGGGGTACGCACGTTTCCTACGCGCGTACCCTTTGAGAAAATCTACCCGTAAATCTTTAAATTTAGATATATCACATATACTAGAGACATCTGATACTGAATTGGTACAGGCAGTGACACTGATAGTATCATTTGTCTTAGAACCAGACAGAGATTGGGTATTAAGATTATTTTTTAAATACCGGCTCGAGGAATTCTATAAATTGAAGGTTAGAATCTATCCTGACGTGTCAAAATAAACACAAAAAAGGAGGCAACAGTTTTTATTAAGACCAAAGGTTATCCAGATTGGGGGATGTTCTTATCAAAATATGCCTGTAAATGCTCTGTAAAATTCAAAAGAGTGTCGTATTTTTTATTATCCAACACAATTATCCTTTTTCCTAAGTGATAAAATACCTGTGGAATAAAAGAGTAGGTCTGATTATGTTATTATTCTACACAAGAATAGGTACCCCTAATATATAAAACCGCTGTAATCACTGCTTAAATAACAGAAATATTAGTTCAAATATATGTTTTTTTTTTGAATATAGTAAATTGGTAGATCAGCATTTTATTATAGTGGACTACTGAAAAGAAAAGAAGACTGTAAAGGAGTATATTATAGGTATATTGGAATAGAGATTTGTTACCTCTTTTTCTATTTGTAACAAGAGTTTTCTTGTAAAGATTTGTTAAAAAGTGATAAATAAAGAATGTATCATGTATTTATCTAAATTGGCTGTGAATTGCCTGAGTCAGATGGGTTGCTTTGAAGAGATGACATGGGCCTATTCCATAGATACATAATGGGGAAAAGAGTTTTTTTTAATAAGCTCCATAGACTTCAATATTATTATGGGATTTAAAATGAACCTTTTAATTCATTTTTCAGTTAAAATGTAATTTAGATATATGTCATGACGTATATACTTTTCATCAAGGGAATTGCTTCTTTAAAGTGAAATGTATAGCAGATGGGAATGATACAGATTTCTTTTACGAATTACCCCCATTTAAAAATTTATATTGATTTTAACAGATATCTTAATTGAATCTTTTGTTAGTTCTTTTAAATTTTTGACCCCAGTGGGTCACAGCCTTCCTCCCTCCTCCCTAGGTAGTAATGCCTAGCCAGCCAAGAGCCCCTTGCTAGCTCCAGAGCGAGAGAAGCATTATGACATACACTCTCACCACCTTGGCCCGCGGGGGTTGCCATTGGAATGACAGCCATTTTCTCACCCTCCCAGAGCCTAAGCACAGCCACATTCTATCAGCCCCATTGAACAAGAAATTCAAAACTGGCTTTCCTGCAAAACAGAGCATGGTGTTCTGAGCTGTGGGGCCTGTCTTCTCAGTGATTTTTAAATTAAACAGCATGGTGTATATCAAATTTTGCAGAAAATTGAACACTATAACATAGTGTCATTCTTTTTCATTACTTATGTTGCATATTAGAGATTTTAAAAAATGTTGATTGAGGATGGACCTGTAAGAACAAGAGCAAAGAAAATGTCTTTTGAAGTAGGCAAAATTAGCTACGAATGAAAACAGCTCAGAACTGATTTAAGTATAGGGGTACATACTCAAAAGCCATTTAGATGTATAATGGGAAAGTTATCCATCTAAATGTCTTAGCTACATTTTTAAAATGCTTACCCAGAAAATTCTAGCCAGATAACAAATTATCTGGCTACAAGTTAGCAGGGTAATTTGGGGGCATTCCTGGGGGCGGGACGTAGGCGTTCCGGGGAGAAGCTGAGTTAGCTGGTTAAGTTAAACTGCTAACTCAGACGTGCCATAGAGCAGGTCTAAAGTTAGCCGGATACCACATATATCCAGGTATATTCAGCGGCATGGCTGTGCCACTGAATATCCCATTAAAATTAGCCAGATATGGGAATCCGGCTAACTTAACTAGCCGCTTAGCCACTGAATATGTATTCCACTGTGTTTTCCCTCCATTAGTTGTGTTGCAGTTTCACTCTGTATGTGGGTGTACTAAGGAGGACACAAAGACACAAAGAGCCAGTATCCCCTGCTGGTAACTCCCCCTGGTGAGATCCACCACTCCAGGACACAACACCGGTATCCTGCAGGTTCCTTTCCTGACAGGAGCCACTACTCAAAAAAGGATGACTGTAGATTCCTGGGTAATTAGATTGTATGTGCTTGGTTATGCTTATGAAAACAATACAGCAGAACTAATGCACAAATGTATCAAAGGCAATGATAATAATAATAATAATAATACAGTGTAATATGTTCCTTAACGATTATTAGAAGAGTGTCTCAACCATTTTCATACGTTCAGGGTTGCAGAGAAGAACTTCTTCCTTTTTAAATAGCTGCTTTTTTTTGTATCTTATTCCATGAAGCCATTGAGTATTGGGGGGGGGGGGGGAGGGGAAGATGCGCCCCCCCAAAAAAAAAATCACAGTGCATGGAGCAATACAGAATGCTTGCTCACTGAGCTAAGCCACATCTGATGCTTACTCCCCTATTCTTGAGAACCGCTTATCTTTTACTCTGCTGAGATACCTGTTGCAAGCAAACACAGAAAATCTTGTCAGAGGCAAGCTCCTCTGCAGCCATTTGAGAAATAATTTAACCTGTTCCAAGCTGGCCAGGCTAAAATGAGGCATTCCCTTGCATGATGGCACAAGGAAACTGCTTTGTTCAAATGAATATGCACATGAAAAATGGGAAAAATATATATTAGCTGACATTTTTATTATTTGAACTTTAATCTGTCTTTATAATTAGAGGTCCATTTTCAGCTGCTGTGTAGCTCGGCTAGTTAACTGGATAAACATATCCGGCTAACTAGCAGGGTACATTCAGCAACACAGATGCGCCACTAAATATACCTGGCTATCTTAAAGTTATCCAGTTATGTCTAACCATATAGCCACAGGGGTTAAGCTGCTAACTCTGAATATCAGAGGTAGCCACAAAACCTATGGGGCGGATTTTAAAAGGCGCGCGAATAGCCTACTTTTGTTTGCGCTCCAGGCGCAAACAAAAGTACGCTGGATTTTAGTAGATACGCGCGGAGCCGCGCGTATCCGCTAAAATCCTGGATCGGCGCGCGCAAGGCTATCGATTTAGTATAGCCGGCGCGCGCCGAGCCGCGCAGCCTACCCCGTTCCCTCCAAGGCCGCTCCGAAATCGGAGCGGCCTCGGAGGGAACTTTCCTTTGCCCTCCCCTCACCTTCCCCTCCCTTCCCCTACCTAACCCACCCACCCGGCCCTGTCTAAAACCCCCCCCTTACCTTTGTCAGGGGATTTACGCCTCCCAGAGGGAGGCGTAAATCCCCGCGCGCGAGCGGGCCTCCTGCGCACCGGGCCGCGACCTGGGGGCGGGTACGGAGGGTGCGGCCACGCCCCTGGACCGCCCCGGGCCGTAGCCACGCCCCCGTACCCGCCCCCAAAACGCTGCCGACACGCCCCCGAAACGCTGCGACGACCGGGCCCGCCCCCGACACGCCCCCCTCGGAGAACCCCGGGACTTACGCGAGTCCCGGGGCTCTGCGCGCGCCGGGAGGCCTATGTAAAATAGGCTTCCCGGCGCGCAGGGCCCTGCTGCGTAAATCCGCCCGGTTTTGGGCGGATTTACGCAAGCAGGGCTCTGAAAATCCGCCCCTATGTGAATAACTCTGCTATGCCCAGAAACTCCTACCACCCACTCCACAATGCCCCCAACTTATGTCCCTAAATTCTCGGCACATAAGTGATTTTGTGGCTAGAATTTAACCTCATACGGCTTTCAGTATAGCCAGGTAGCCATTTAGATGGATAGCCTTTCGGTTATCTGCTGTAATGGGAGGTACATCCCATTACTCAGATTAAAGAGGAGTGAAGCGGAAGCGGAAGCCAGTGTAGGTAGAACTTGGGGTGGGGGAAAGGATAACTACACCTCCCAGAGAGGTGCAATCATACCAAGCAAGTCATGCAAAAATCCTTCACTGCCCAATCTATACTCACTCAGCTAATAGAAAAGCAGGAGAGGGTTGCCTTGCTACCTAATTGTCCAGCCATTGGGGTATCATGAGCGAGGGACAACACTGTGCTTTGAAAAACATTAGGGTTTATCAATTGTTTTCTTCTTGCCTGCCAGCCTGACTCAGAGATTATCCGATAGACAAGATCATAAATAATTTCACAAATGGCCTGACTCAGGGATTATCCAATAGAAAAAAATCATCAATAATTCACAAAATGGATACACTTCTCTCCCCTTTTCTTTATTTTTTTCTCTTTTTCCATTCTCTGTTTTAATTCACAGATCACTCTATCCACTTCTTGTTCCTCCCTGAAATGTGGCAATTTCTGCAGTATCTCCAGTCCAAGCCCTGGTGACTCTCATGATCCCCAGGAGGGCATACTCTCCTACGCTTTCTGGGATCCTTCCCCGGGATTTGGGACCTTGCTCAGGGACAGGCCTGGGGCTCCCCTACTATATCTGTATTCAAAAAAGGGAAAATGTCCCCCAGGTCTCTCGGGCCTTCCTTTTCATTTTGCCCCTTGCTACAGTTGGGGTTGGCCCTGGTGGCTATCCAGGCATTTGCCTTTGTAACTGCTCCCTCAACCTTCCCACTCTCTTCCCAGGATCAATGGAAAAGGAAGCTTCTCAATTACCACCAGTTTTAATTTAGTTTCCTTCCCCCTCCCAAAAAATAGTGAGGCTTCTAGGGAAGGGCATGTTTGGATGTCCCCATGCACACACCTGACTTGGGTCATCCTCATCCTATCCTTTACTTTCGGCCAGGGGCTATGAGCATCAAGTTTCTTGCCATGGGGCTTGAAATCAATGACTGATTACTCACAGTATCTAAGATGGCTTCTACCATGGTGCCATTCACAAGAACTTCTTTCACATATCCTGTTTCCTGCAACTCCTTTCATCTCTCTTTCATTTTTTCCCAGCCTGTGAATGAGCAGTCCAGATACGGACAATCCCTTTTAAAGTGCCCCTCCCCCCCACAGGTTAAACAACTAGTGGACTCTATCCCGCTTGCATGGAAGCCCTCCCCATCCTTCTCAGAGGTGTCTTCCCCTTACTTCTCCCCAATCCTGGGCCCGATTAGTCTCCCCTGCGCCTTTTCCCCTGGGAAGGGACTTCCTCCGGTTCACCTCCATGCCTACAGCTCCCTCTCTCAGGATTCCCCAATTCCTGCCTTCCATAGTGGCCCGCCTATCTGTTACAGTCCTTTCCCTCAGTGTCCAGAAACCATTCACTGTAACTTATGATCTCCGCTAAATCTTGGGGTCCTTGGTGGCCCACTCAGGTTCTCATAGGAGGTGGTAACATATTCAGATATTGTTCCAACACCATTGCACCCACCACCTCCTCACTGATCCGTACCACTGGGCAAAGCCATCAGTTAGCTAAGTCTTTTAGCTTCTACCCTGTTGCCCAGTGTCTTTCCCCTTTTCCAACCCCAAAATTCCTAAAGCGCTTCTGGTAAACTTCAGGGGTTAACCCAATTGATCCACAATGGCTGCTTTAACGGCCTTAGAGTCAAGTGTTTTGTCATTATCCAAGGCCCTATAGGTGGTTTGGTCCTCCCCAGTCAACTGCAGGGCTAACCGTGCCGCCCCTTGTTCCCTTGGCCACCCAGCTATCTTGGCAACTCTTTCAAAAGTGACCAGGAAGGCCTTGGGATAATCATCCAGCCCCAACTTAGAGAGTCCTAGGCCTCCAGGCGGTCCCAAAAGTCCCTTCTCAGTATCCCTTAGTATGCCTGGCATGTCTCCCACCTCGTACTGAAGGAAAAAAATGCTGTTGTTGCAGTATCAGTGTCCGGGTCTCAGGAGTGAGCTGCTGCTATTTATTCCATCCTTGCAGGGTCACCTGGAGGAGCTGGTGCATAGTTTTCTGTGTTTTTGCATCTGCTCAATCATCCACTTCAGCATATTCTCTGTCTCCATCCCAACAGCACCTTTGGGAAACAAACAAAAGATAAAAACCCAAATGCGGCTTTCCACAAGTCAAAAGACCCCCCCCTACCCCCAAAGCTTCGCCTCTTACCAGAGCTTAGTTTAATTCCCACCTTTCTAACACAACTTCAGCAGCTCCCTTTACCACTCCTTACCTGGTTATGTTCCCCTCAGAGCCCAGGTAATTACCTTCCTTTCTCTAGTGAGGAGGTCTTGCCTGTGTCAGGGAAGTTCTGGCCCATCCGCTTCCAAGCCCTCCGGGAGGTTCTGTTGCAATCCCACTGCTGCCACAATTTGTAGGGACCCGCCAGGTAGAATTCCATTGCTTGAGCTTCCCCGGGTCAGTTACCTCTGCAGGATCCTACAAACAAAGAGCTGGAATATGGGCTAAAAGCACATCTGAGTCCAAGTATGGCCAAAAGAAAATATCAAATTCCATCTAAATCCCATCAAAACATAGATTCCTAGGGTACAAAATGAACAGAGACAAATTCCAGATCTGAAAATCCCTTTCGGAACATATGAGCTCCCATTTAAAAACACACGTCAAAGCCTTGTGCCATACTGGATTCAGAGCTCATCATGCTCCCGCCAATTCAAGCAACAGTAAAAAGCTGCTTTTCAACTACAAAATTTGTGAAGATTGTCCCTCGTTATCGAAAAGACAACCTACTCACACTGATTCATGCCACAGTAACCACATGTTTGGATAACTGCAATGCACTCTACATGGATCTAATAGATAAGATCCTCCACAAACTTCATAATTCAAATTCTACTACATGGCTAACAGCAAGATGCAAGAGAGAGAGAGAGGTTGAGAACCTGTGTGTTTGTATAGTTGGGTGGATGGGTAACAGCCAGTGTGGGGGGGAGGCAAGAGCCTGTGTGTGTATGTGTGACTGCCAGTGTGAGGGTGTGGGTGGATGACTGTCTGATGTGTGCTTGGGTAGGTATGTGACTGCCTGTGTGGGTGAGAGCCAGTGTGCATGAGTGAGAGCTAATGCATGTGAGTTTGTGTGTGGAGGAGAGTCTGTGTGTGGATATAGTGTATGAGGGAATGAGGGAGTCAGAGCCTATGTGTATGCGAGTGAGAGGATAAAGTTCATATAGCTCTCCATCCCCCAATCCACAATAATCTCAGAGTGGCTGGAAATGAAAACATCCCAGGTATGAAAAGAAGGACATTTTTTAAATCCTTATTAGTTCGTTATTGGATGTTATTTGATATGTCTGCTGTTTTGAAATATTATATTGGTATTTTGGGAAATGTTATAACATTTTTTATGAGGTTTTAATTATTGGATGTTCTATTCATTAGCTTTTAAATATTTATATTTTTATTAGTATTGTTTTCCTTTATGATTGATGTTTTATAATCCTTTATTTTGTTGTTTGTTGGTCTCTTATTTTGCCTTTGGTAAGGGTCTGACTATGTGCGATCCAGGTGAGGGATTCTGCTAGTTTATAGTTTCTAGGGGTCTATAGCAGTCTGTCTTGTTCTGTTTTCAATAGGAGGTATATTGTTCTTCTAGACCCCGATATAATGTTTGCAATGTGTTGCGCTGGAGGTGGACCCTTGGCCTGGTGCAGGATTGGTACGGCCCTCTGGTCAGACCCAGAGAGAACACTTGCCACCAGAGGCGGAGCACAGGAGGAGACAGAGGCTAGCTGGAGCTTCGCCAATAGCAACCCGGGGCTTCTGCAGGTTGAGCCCTTGGGTCCAGGTCGCAGGAGGCCAGAATAGAGTGTCCGAGTGGATAGCAAGGATCAAGGCTAGAGTATCAGTTCAGAATGGTTCAGCCGAAGCAGGGGTCAGTACCTGTAGTCAGTCCGGGGTAGTTAGATCAGGCAAAGGTCAAGTTCCAGGCAGCAGTCAGGAGTGGTCAGTGTACAGGCAGAGGTCGGTTCCAGGTGGCAGACAGACGTGGTCAAGAGCAAGCAAGGTCAGTACCGTGAGATCAGTCTGAAGGGTATTACCAGGAGACTTGAAGGAACAGGAGCACAGGAACAGGAGACGCTGGAACAGGAGACACTGGAACAGGCAAACTAGAGAACACCAGAGTGTATGACCCAATTGCAAGGCACTGGGCTAGGGGCTGAGCCCTTCTATAAATACTGGGTTCAGGTGACGTCAGAATCGGGCGCCGCCCGTGAGTTTCCCGCACTTGGCCCTTTAAAGTTAGAGGAGCTCCGCTCGCGAGCGTGCTAGGGGGCGTGGCCGATGCTGAGGCCCGGCATGAGTAGTGCTGCGAGGGAGAAGGCCCCGATGGACCTGGGGACACTCTTGGAGGCTGCAGCAGAGCAGCGCCAGGGACTGAGAGAGGATCTGGTGGACGGTCGCGCCAGGTGAGCAGGCCCGGTCACGGCACCAGTGTGGCTGGAAGTGAACACAATGCTGCTCTTTCCTGGGTAGGGTTGTTGCTGTTGAGTCCTGGGAGTTAGTGTTGTGTTGAAATGGCATATTTGTCTCTTGGGGTAAACTGTATTCTTGGAATGCTGTGTTAGCTTTTATTGGAGCTATGTAAGTATTATCCAAAAATCTGTGAGTTACTGAGACAATACAGGACCCATCTTCAGATGTGAATGTCTCTGATCTGACATCTGAAGAAGGGATTTATGTAGTTTTAAAAGCTTTTACACAATACTTTTAGGTACATGTTTTTTGTTTTTTTTTACAGTTATTTTAGGCAGCCTGATTCTTTTGTTTTCTAGATAGGAATAGGTTCTAATAGGTTGTTGGTGTTTTAGAGGCTGATGTAATATTTGCATTGTTGCCTTTTCGTAGGTAGGGTTGTAGTTTGAGTGCTGGCAGTTTGTGCGGTTTTTGGTACGGGAGGTTTACTATAATGTAATTCTTTATTCATGGCTTTCTGAAGGCCAAGCCCACACCCATTACATATTATAATAGGCCTAATGCTATATGGGTTCCATGTGTTTTTGAATCTAGGAGAGGGGGGTTGAGGGAGTGAGACTGCTGTAGAGGGGGGGGGGGGGGACGACGACATGTGGGAGGGGCGAGGAGACTGAGGGAGCGAGACTGAATTCCCTGCTATTAATGTCACTGCATGCCACTGTAGGAATGAGACTTCTTGCCTAAATAAAGAATACCCTGCCCACCTGGGAACTTTTTTTTCCCCAAGCCCTGGAATGTAGCACTTTCCCTTGCCCTGGTAAGGAAGCCCATGCACAGATTGCAACAAAAAGGAAAAAATCTTGTGGTGCTGAGGACTAAGTTAATTGTGCCATTTTCATCTGACCTTTCTATCAGGAAAGCCTTAAGATTTGGATACAATTACTGACTCTAGTGTGGTTATTGGCACATACAGTACACACAGCAAAGAGAATATACCCCTCTCCCAGGGAAAAAGAATTAAAAATTAAAGACACCCTTAGCACTCCTGGCCCAGAAAGTAAATCTTTCCCCAACCAACAAAGGATCCTGACCCTGGGGGAAAGAAGGACTGTGTAAAAGCTAGCTTGAGTGGTCCCAGCCCTAAGGAGACAAATAATTTCTTTTATGGCCCCAGCGGGTTGAAGTTTTCACCCTGGGATGGGGTTACACTAAGTTGAAACGTGATTAATGCTGCTATTTTAGAGTACTACACTCTTTCTATCTGAAAAGATGTAAATGACCTTTGCTCATATGCTGCTATTTCTAATGAACTGTAAACCACTTTGGGTAAATTTTGCATTCAAAAAAGCAGGCAATAAATTCAAACAAATACAATAAATTAACTGGCTAATTCTCTGTGAACTGTTCTGCCTCATGGTCCCACAGCTGTCACACAACAATATTAGATGTGCAGCTAAATGCTGCTAGGTGAAAGGTGACGAGGACCCTTAAGCCAGCTCCAGTGAAGTGGATCCTGGTGCTGGCTAATATTGTCCCACCAGCCTTTCATTTAGGGTTCTATTCTGCTCTGTTAGATGGAAAAATCATGGGCAATATCAACCCACAAGACTTAATAAAGTCACCACAAAACTTAAAATCACAGCTGCCATTCAGAGAAATAACAGCAATATTCCATCCATGCTGCTAGATTGAGTTTGGAATGCTTGCAATGTGGTGAACACAGGCCTTATTATTGTAACCAATGATAGGGGAACTGTCCTGAAGAGTCTTAAGGATCTTTCAATCAACAGGTGTGGTGGACCACGGATGCATGATTTTGGCTGGCTTGTGGCTGTGAGAGAGGGAATGTGTGTGATTGAGCCTGTTTGTAAGTGAGTTAGAACATGTGTGTGATTGAGAGCTTGTGTGTAAGTGAAATAGAGAGAGCCTGTGTGTGATTGAAAGCCTGTGTATAAGAGAGAGCGAGAGCATTGTGTGATTGAGAGAGAATGGCCAGAGAGGTGGTGTGCGAGAGACAGAAACTGGTCCTGAGGGTGTGTCTGGTGTGTGTATGTGAGAGACAGAAGAGACTGGTTGTGGTCCCTAAGGAAGAGGACAGTGAGGACAGCTTCAGCAGCTACTGCTGCTTCTGGTGTGGCCTGCAAGGGAAAGGAGTAGGAGAACTGCTGGAGAGGGTAAGTAAAGTGGCTTTTTAAGTTCATTTTTCTTGATTGACTACCATTTTAATTATTGGGTAGTATATGATGTGTCTGCTGTTTGAAATATTTTATTGGTGTTTGGTAAAGCTTTCAAAATTTGCATGAGTCTTTAATTATTGAATATTCTATCATCAGCTGTTTTGAAATTATTTATTAGTATGATTTTACTGTTATGATTAATTAATTATATATCTTGATTTTATTGATTTGTTTCACGAGGAATGGTGAAATTTTTGTTTTTCCATTGTTATACTGTATAGAGTCTGGCGTGATGCATTTTACAGTTCAATTTTTGTCTGCACATTTATATTTATACTTTATGTGGCTTTATTCTGTATTTGGTGAGGGTTTGTGTTCTGCATGCAAAGACTGAGATGAAGCATTCTTTTAGCATGTGGTTTCTCTAGGGATCTGTAGTAGCTTGGCCTGTTCTGTTTTCCTGATAGGAGGTGTATTGATATTTTAGATTCTGGTGTAATATTTGTGGTATTCTTTTTCTTAGGTAGGGTTGTTATTCTTTGAGTGTTGGCAGATAGTACTGTGTGATACGGGAGGACCATGCCGAAATATATCACAATAGGTATGATGCCATATGAATTCCAAGATGCAAAGTTTTCTTGTTGGCATCACAACAGTGCATGAAATTATCACAATAATGTATATATTAATTTTACCTCAGAATGTCACTCCCATATGTGCATAAAACTACATGCATGAAGTCTGTATGAGCATAATTCTACATGCATATCGGTAGCACAATCTTAAAGGACCATTTCTGCAGGTAAAGCACTACTTTACCCATGGAAGTCCCTTTGAAAATTACCTTCTCTAAGTAGAGCATGCAGTATCACCAATGAGCCATTAGAAGCAGAATGTGCTATATAATCAGTTGCCTATTATAAGCAAAGAATGATATAACTGTCCTTTGTAAATAGAATATGCCATAATAAGCTAATAAGAGAAACACAACCCTAGCACCACAATTGTTATGTCAGGTCAATGAATTTTATTGATCTCTAGAAGAATCTAGAATTGAAATGTCACATCCCTTGTAAGAACCTCTTCCTTGCTATCAATTTCCTCAGTGCCCCTTTAACTTCTTTGTTCCTCAGACTGTAGATGAGGGGATTCATCATGGGTGTTAAAATTGTGTATATCACAGCTACCACTTTCACCTCCTCATCCACTATATTCTTGGAATAAGGGCGGATATAGCTATAGATTCCACTGAGATAGAACAAAGTTACCACCAGCAGATGTGAGGCACAGGTTGAAAAAAGTCTTGCGCCGCCCCTCTGCTGAACGGATCTTCAAGATGGCAGCAACAATACAGCCATTGAAGCTGAAAATGAGCAGGAAGGGAATCATACCACAGAATATCACAACACCACGAAGATGATCTCATGGATGGATATGTCAGAGCAGGAGAGCTTCAATAGTGGCGTGAAGTCACAGAAAAAATTGGTCGATTTTATTGGGTCCACAGAAGTTTAAAGTGGAGACGGATATGGCCTCTACAGTTAAATTCACCAAGCCAGCAAACCAGCATCCAGCCACAAGCTTGACACGAGTCTTCCTGTCCATTATTAGTGCATAATTCAATGGGTAACAGATGGCACATAGCGATCATAGGCCATGGCAGCTAAAAGATAACATTCTACCACAATGAAGAACTGAAAGCAACACAACTGCAATGATGCAACTAAGGAAAGAGATAGACTTCTTATCTGATAGGAAGTTCTCCAGCATCTTAGGAACAGTGATGGAGGCACAGGTCAGATCTATGAATGAAAGGTTAGCCAGGGAAGAAGTACATGGGACTGTGGAGGCGAGAGTCACTGGTGATAAGAATAGAAATAAGCAAGTTCCCCATCAGGGTGATGAAATAGATGATGAGGAACACCAGGAAGAGGAAGATATGGGGTTCCTGGGCACTGGCCAGTCCAATGATTAGGAATTCAGTCACAGTAGAATGATTCCACTGTCCGTGAGATTTCTGTAAGAAGCAATATTATAATCATTAGATTATTAAAGGACACAGATACAAACATTATTTTTACTCATGTCTTATGGGAAATTTTGCAGAGGAATCTTAGTACACTGATAAAAACCTTCTTAACTTTAATATCTGAATTTCCAAAATCACAGTCTGTGGATCTCAGGAAATTCTCTGATTACATAGAAGAATGTATGGTAGACAAATTCTTTAATATATGCTAATTTAATTTTACTAACAGATGAAAAAATAATATGGAAAGCACATAGATGTACTTTAGCATTTTTGACATGGCCTCTTTATTATCCTGAATGGAACAACCTTGGAATATTAGTTACAACTAGAGGAAGTTAATAAATATATACTAATATGATATCTTGAATTTATCCTCTATAATCCTCTCCCAAAATAATTCATAATTCCCTTTGACATCTTTGTTTTTATTGTTTGTCATAAACAGAAAATAAGACTCCAATACATCTGTCTCTTTTTATTTTTAGATTTTTTTGTATTGTACTGTGATTATAAAAGGAAGACTGTTTAGCTACTCATTCACATCTAAAAATGTGTCAGTACTTTTATGCATCAAATGAAAACATTTTTTTTTAAAAATCTGAATGTAATAGCATTGAGAATGAAGGATCATATGGCAAGACAGTTATTAATGTAGTCCCTCTAGATAGGCATACTACATGGCTCATGCTTTAAACCATGACACAACTTCAAACATGAAATATACTATGCAGACCTGAAACTTAAGTCCCATGAACAAACACCAGCTTAGCAGAGTCTACATTAAGGTTAGCAATTGGCTTGATGCCATCAGGGACATGCTGAGTCAGTTCTAGTTTTATCCCCATTGCATCCACCAAGTTCTCGCTCCAATCATTCTATGAAGAATGGGAAATACCAGTTCCAACATGTAATGGGATGAAACCAGAACTGGCTCAGCATATCAAAATACAGTAGATCCAGTTGGTAATCAAAGGCGGTAAAATGTGCTGCCATGTGAAAGACCTAAATTTGATTCTCAAATTTAACTCTTGCTCATCAGCTGGGGGATGCTGCAAGGGCAGTGTCCACTATGCCCATGGAGTATGGAGTGCAAGCCATTATGCTACAATGACATCTATTGATGAGGGTCAGTATTTGCACATGTAACCCCCTGACGGGGTACACAAAATGATGGGAGACAGGGGAGAATTCCCTATTGTTTAAGGGTCAATCCTTCCATCTTTTGTGTGCATTCTTCAAAGTAGGTCCTACAGCTGGTAAAGTTGACCTAATGGGGACAGCATGCTTCAAATCCCTGTCCTTTTGCTCTCCAGTTTTGATGTAAGGGCTCCCCCCTAATTTCAATCATATGTTTCCTAGTTCAGTATATTATCTGTTTTATGTAAGGGCCCCGCCCAATGGTTTTGTGTTCACTGTAAACCGATGCGATGTGCGAACGGTCATCGGTATAAAAGAAACGTTAAATAAAAAAAAAAAAAAAAAATATGGACAAGGTGAAGGTGGACTTCCCCTCACTCCCTTCCATGATCTCTAACCACCTCCATAAAATCAGGATGGGTCAATAATGGACACTGACAAAGCCAGCCAAGAACTATATGCATGGATGAGAAGGAGTTTCACAAGATACTGAACAAGTCAGAAAAGATCATGGGCTTCCATACAGTGAATAATCACAATTACAGGTAACCTCAAATGGTAGCCATATTATCCTCTTCGTTACCTTTTCTCTCCCTCAGACATATGGGAGGGCTGATTTTTTTTCTTCTTCAGGCATTCCCATACCAAAACTTTCATCCAATGGGCACACAAATACATTAGCATCAAACTATATGACAGTTCAACATCTCTTTCTCAGGGGATTGTTTACACCACACAATGGTCCTCAACTCATTTATACGAATCTCCCTGATACCATTCTCCAAGCTGGTTTTCCCAGGACAAGGCACTAGTAAGGATTTCTTGAGACAATACCTCAGTACAACTTCAACTCTCTTCAACACAGTTCCCTCTCTCTTGAACTATCCTGCTCTGCCCTTTTTTGGGTAAATCCTTGGGTTTGAGGACTACACCATTCCTCACTCTGACCACAGGCCTCTTTGCTTCACCACCATGGCAAACTCTTTTGGGGAAGAAGGATATCTCTGCTTTTCCCCATCTGTGCTAGGTTCCCCAGACCCCACATGTAATGAATACTACAGGGCAGTTCCCCGCTGGGTTAACTGACCCTACTCCTGCAGTTCTCCTTTTGATGTATGGTAGTTCCTCTGGGAGGGAAGAATCCCACTCCTTGGCTTCCGGTCCAACCCTGAAAGTGAATGGACATTTCTTGCAACCTTTCTCAGCCTTGGGCCTCTCCAATTGAGCCCTGTAGGATCCCACTCCATTTGGAGGGTTCCTGGGCCTACCACATACCCGGAGGTCCCTTTTTCCCACACTATACAAGGAAGGGCAGGAGAAGAAAGGGCAAAAAAAAACCCTGCCAAATTCCCACTTTTCTATATCTTTCTCTTCAAACTTGGGTTCCAATAGGAAAAAAACCCAAACCTTAAATGAAAAGACATACATTTTTTACCCAAATACATTATATCAGATTACCCAATACCCACTTATCAAGAGCTGCCATCTAGTGGTCAAATATTATTATTATTACAAACAATAATTATTAAACATTTCTTTCTCACACTACTATATGCATCAGAATGTCCAGGGGTCTCCCCCACCCACAGCCCTCTGCACTCCCAGGCTCAAAAAACAGGCACAAATGGGTGGCTCCCTACAAACACATATAGGTTCTTGAGATAACTGTAGACTCTGGTCCCTTAAAAAACTGTTGTTGGTGGCTGTGCGGATTTGGCTACAAGGGAGAAAAGTTAAATATATGTAACCCCATGTTGGGTTACATAAAATGATGGGAGGGTTTTCCTCATTTAAAGACAGGTTCTTCTCCCAAATTTATTTAGTGGATTCAGAAGTTGGGTCATGTAGATGGTGACGTGGACCTGAATAGAGAAAGCAGGAGATAGCTTACAACTCTTCTATTGACTGGACAGGAAGAGCACATTTCTTTCCCCTCCATGAACCCTAGGCCCCATTATTACTTCATAGTGCTGGAAAAAGTAAAGCATAAAAAGAGACACACCACTTTTAAATAACTAAACTTTTAACTTTATTTTCTGGATCATCCCACAGGCAACTACTAACATTTGTTAAAGGGTAAAATGTATAAATACTGAATATTCAAAATTCATGGGATAAAACAGTCAGAAGTAAACTCTTTTCCCCAAGAATATGTTATACGGTACTTCCTGAGTGCATCAGTCACTCAGCCTTCACATGAATAGCAATTAGATCTCCCATAGCTACCAGTATCCAGGAAAATAAGTTTTACATTCCCCAAATTACAGTTCTCCCATTATCACATCGATAGGTACTCTTCCTTCTTCCATATTCCAATCCACCCCAAATCACAAGGGTCATGTACAACACTCCCAGATTCCTCTTCAAGTTTAACTCCAGTCTCTACCACATGCAGGGAATGAGGTTCAATCCCTTATCCCTTAACTTCTACTTATGACTGCTTCTTAAATACACAATTCACCCCAATTGTTCCTCTTATTCACTCCAGATCCATGCAGGAATTCCTTGGTATCCTGCCTGTTCTGGTGCCTTTTTGAGGTGCTCCTCATTTCAGACCAGCCTCTTACTCTTTCCTTCTGGCCATTTTCCTTGTGGCAAGGATGTGCCATGGGTCCACTCTTGTCGTCATTGTTTTCTTCTGTGAGACAAAAATCTTTCTTCCACAGCCTCAAAGGGTTGAGCCCCTGCAGAGAACCACTGAATATTGGGTCGTCCCCAAGTCCACTATCCCTCAGAATGCTACTCCAGGCCACTACATAAAAAACCTCCCCATTGTATACCTCCCATGGACCATCTCCCATCAATCACATATTTTCTTAGGCAATTAATAAATTTCAATAAATATAATAAAGATAAAGATCCTGGATTCTTAAGGGGTCCAACACACCACACCTTAACCCAAACCACATGAACACATTACAATTTATATATATTTATTTATTTATTTATTTGAAAGTTGTATATTCTGCCACTTCTAGCAAGTATACAATATTCAACTTTCTCAAAGGCTATTTATATATTTATTTCATATTTATTTGTTTATTTATTTATTCTATTTTAGATATATATACCGTCGTTCTGTGTTGTGGGAGTCTCAGTTTAGTGGACCCTTGAGCCGACCTGCAGGAGACTCTGAAAAGATGGTCAATGTCTCTAGTAACTGGCAGGCTGGGAGGCAGATGTTCAGGCTGGACAAGAGGTGCTCTTCACCCTGGAAGCTGGTTCTCCCCCGGGAGGAGCCTGTAGGAGCCCAACCGCTGGGACTTAGGTGGCTTCACCCTTGGAAGTCGAAGCCCCCTCCTGGACGGGAGTCAGAGCCAGGAACCAGTGGAGCGAAGTCAGAATCAGAAGCCAGTGGACGGGCCAAAGTCAGAAGCCAGTAGTCGGAAGCCGAAGACAGAAGCCAGTAGTCGGAAGCCGAAGTCAGAAGCCAGTAGTCAAGCCGAGGTCAGATGCCAGTAGTCAAAGCCAGGGTCAGAAGCCAGAAGTCAAAGCAACAACTAGTAACTCTCAAGGAGAGTGAACCTCGTTGCAAGGCAACGTATAGGCCTAGATGCAGGGTTTAAATACCCCTGCAGCGTCTGATGTCATCTGTGGGCTGCTCCTTTCTTTCCCGTGCTGGCCCCTTTAAATCTGGAGCCCCTGCATGCATGCGCGCTTAGGGAGTGGGGTCAGATGCAGCAGGTCAATGACGTCTCCCTCGAGGAGGGAACGTCACGGCAGAGGCCGGGACAGACCTTGCTGGCCAGGAAGACGTAGCAGCGGCCCAGGCTGTCCCCAAGGTGAGTGAAGGGACCCGGGCATGGCCTGGGACCGTAACAGTACCCCCCTTATGCCCCCTTCCCTGAGGCTTGGGCTTAGTGGGATGATCCAAATGGAACTGGTGGAGAAGACCTTTATCCAGGATGTTAGAGGCCGATTCCCACATATTCTCCTCAGGGCCATAACCCTCCCAGGAGAGGAGATACTCCCATCATCTGAGGTGGAATCGCACATCCAATATCTCTTTCCCTTGGTAGATAGTGTCTTTCTGGGCCATGGAAGCGGCAGGGTCAGAGTTCTGGTTGTGGAAAACAGACAAGACCAACGGCTTGAGCAGTGAAATGTGGAACATGTTATGAACCCTGAGCATAGAGGGAAGGCGGAGTTGGTAGGAGACAGCACCCACTCGTTCTGTGACTGGAAACGGGCCAATGTACTTCGGAGCCAAGCTCATAGAAGGAACCCACAGACAAAGGTGTTTGGTACTTAACCATACCTTGTCTCCAGGATGGAACGTCGGAGCTGGATGTCACAGACTGTCTGCGTACATCTTTGCCGTGACTGCCGTGTGTTGAAGTCTCTCCCGAGTAGAGCTCCAGAGGCTGCATAGTTGTGGAGCTGTGAGTTGCACGGCTGGTGATGGAACAGCCAATGGCAAAGGCAAAGGAGGTCAAAGATGTCTCCTATAGACTACCTGGAAGGGAGGCCTACCGGTGGCCGAATGCCTATGGTGGTTGTAGGAGAATTCTTCCCACGGGAGTAAAGCCACCCAGTCATTTGTAGATCTTCCACAAAGGCTCGGAGGAAGGCTTTCAAGGTCCGGTTAGTACGCTCCACTTGGCCATTGCCTTGGGGATGAAAGGCAGTCGTGAAGTCCAAATGGACTCCAAATTTCTTGCAGAGTGCTCTCCAATATTTAGCCATGAACTGTGAGCCCCGGTCAGAGGCAATATGAAGAGGGAGTCTGTGTAGGCGAAAGATGTGCTGGGAAAAAAGGCTAGCGAGCTCAGGTACCATAGGTAACTTAGTGAGGGGAACGAAGTGGGCCATCTTCGAAAACCTGTCGATAGTGACCCATTTCACAGTTTTCCCTTCCAAAGGTGGCAAGTCCATGATGAAGTCGGTGGACAAATGGGTCCAAGGTTCGGTGGGAGCAGATAATGGTTGAAGAAGCCCCCAGGGGCGACCAGTCAGCGTCTTTTGTCGAGCGCAGGTCGGGCAAGAGCTGACGTAAAGATGAACATCTCTCCTTACCTGAGGCCACCAATAATACTCGGTATGCAGATCCAAAGTCCAAGCGACCCCCGAATACCCTGCATTCAAGGAGTCATGAGCCCATGATAACACCTTCTTGTGCAGGTGAATGGGTATGACCATCTTACCCATAGGAATCACCTCCGAAGCTGCAAGAAGGACTTTGGCTGGATCAAGGATATAATGGGGCAGATACGTGTTATCCTCTGTTTCAGTCGTGCGTGAGAGAGCATCCGCTCTAATGTTCTTGGAGGCTGGCCTGTACCGAAGGAGGAAATTGAACCGGCTAAAGAAGGGTGACCATCGGGCTTGTTGAGAATTAAGGCGTTGGGCTCGGCACAAGGATTCCAGGTTCTTGTGATCTGTATAGACGATCACGGGGTATTGGGCCCCCTCCAGCCATTGCCGCCACTCCTCCAGCACGAGCTTGATGGCCAGGAGCTCCTTATCACCAACACTATAATTCCTCTCCACCGGAGAGAATTTTCTGGAAAAATAAGAACATGGTAGAGATTTGCCTTTCGTGGATAACTGGCTCAGGACAGCCCCTACCGCAACATCTGATGCATCTACCTCCACAATGAACTGACGCTGCAGATTTCGATGGTGGAGACCGACATTGAGGAGAAAGGCTTCCTTTGGCCTCTGGAAAGCATCAATTGCGGTCTGGGACCAATTCTTCGCATCGGCGCCCTTCCTGGTAAGGGCCGTAAGCGGGGCCACCATCCGGTAGTAATGGGGTATGAACTGGCGATAGAAATTGGCGAAGCCCAGGAAGCATTGTAGGGCCTTGACCCCTACCGGCTGTGGCCAATCCCGAATGGCCATCACTTTATCAGGGTCCATATGGAAGCCCGTGGAAGAAACTATATATCCAAGGAATGGCAAGGATTCGTGCTCAACTGGCACTTCTCTAACTTGGCGAAGAGACAATTGTCCCGAAGTTTCTGTAGTACTTGTCGCACTTGTACACAGTGCGTGGACAAATCCTTGGAATATATCAACACGTCATCAAGGTACACGATAACCGAGGTATGCAAAATATCCCTCAAGACCTCATTCATGAGGTTTTGAAAGACCGCCGGGGCATTGCACAAGCCAAAAGGCATGACCAAATATTCGTAGTGCCCATCTCTAGTATTGAAGGCGGTCTTCCATTCGTCACCGGGTCATATGCGTACCAAATTGTAGGGCACCCCAGAGGTCCAGCTTGGTAAAGACCTTCGCTCCCTGCAGCCAATCTAGTAACTCTGGGATCAGAGGCAAAGGGTACCTGTCCCATTGCGTGATGACATTGAAGCCGTGATAATCGATCAGGGTCAGAGTCACCCATCCTTCTTGGCCACAAAGAAGAACCCAGCCCCGGCAGGGGAGTTGGAGGGCTGAATGGACCCTCTGTCCAAATTCTCTTGAATATATGAAGACATGGCCTGAGTTTCAGGAAGCGACAAGGGGTAAACCTGCCCCCTGGGAGGCATGGTGCCAGGGACCAGGTTAATGGCACAAAGGGCCAATGTTCTGAGAGAAGTTAAGCCTTCTCCTTAGAGAAGACAACCTCAAAGTCTTGGTACTGTGGCGAGAGTGCCATGGGTGTGGTCAAGAGAAGCACACTGGGACGAGGAATATTCGTCAGGCAGGAGTCAAAACAAGATGGGCCCCAAGCTGCAATCTGGAGATTATCCCATTGTATGACTAGGGAATGTTTCTGTAGCCAGGGTAAACCCAAGATGATGGGATGCATGGACTTCTCCAGTATAAGGAAGGAGATCTCTTCCACGTGCAGAAGGCCGGTATGAAGAACCAAGGGCTTGGTGCAGGTAGTAATGCTCCCCGGAAAGAGAGTACCGTGGATCGAAGATACCTGGATAGGAGGAATTCGGGGTTGGACCCCAATCTGCAACTGCTGGACGAGGTCTGTGAGAATGAAATTCCCTCTGGCTCCGGAGTCGACCAAAGCCAGCGTATCAAACGTACCTGGTAACTGGTACAGTACATGAGGAGGCAGAACATGTATTACCTAGGGTCAGTTCCCCTTTGATCCCTAGGTTCCGGCGTTTCCCTGGCGCTCACCACATCGGGCTAGAAAGTGCCCTTTACCACCGCAAAAAAAGACACAGCCCTTGAGCGCGGCGTCATCTTCTCTCCTCCTGCGAGATGGGACCTCGTCCTAAATGCATAGGCTCTACGTCTTGGTTTCTGGAAGGGGCAGAGGAGGAGGATACCGGTTGGGGAAATGTCGGCCCAGGGTTACTGGGTTTACGACTGGACCTCCCTTCCCAAAAACAGCGTTGGATACGGCGGTCCACCCGTCCAGCCAGATCGATCTGTTCTGGTCATCCGGGAGATCTCTTGCTGCTAGCTCGTCTTGGAGTCTTGAAGAGATACCTTCCAGGAATATGCCGTGGAGGCTGTCGTTCCTCCAGTCTAGCTCATCTGCCAGGGTAGGGAATTCCACCGCATACTCGGCAAGTGACCGGTTACCTTGGTGTAGCTGAAGTAACTCAGAGGCAGCAGTAGGCCTGCGAGAGGGCTCATCGAAGATATGTCGGAAGGCAGAGACAAACTGTTCCAGATTCCCTAGAAGGGGATCTTTATGCTTCCAGAGCGAAGAAACCCAGGCCAGGGACTTCCCGTCCAACAAAGAAATAATATAACTGGTCTTAATCAAATCCGTCAAAAACTGGGAAGGCAGCAGATTGAATCGGATGAAACACTGATTGAGGAATCCACGGCAGTACTTTGATTCCCCTGAGAACCATGAAGATGCCGGTAGTTGTGTGGGCATTACCGGTCCGAGGTTGGCTGCGGCAACTGGTACCAGAGGTACGATTGCCGGGGGTCCATCTAACCGATTGGCCAGTCTCTGTACGGTCTTCATCAGGGAATCAATGCAGATTTGCTGCTGTTGCAATTGCTGGGCAATTCCGGGAATGGCCTTTAAGCCCATCATGTCCGCTGGGTCCATGGCCTTACAAACTGTTGGATTTGTGGACCCTTGAGCCGGCTGGGACAGATGAAGACTCACTGTGGAAAGGCCCACTGTGGATGTTGAAGCCGGGTGGTGGCAATGAGCAGGAGACTGGAGGGATCTTCACCACTGGAAGCCCAAGGTCCCCCTAGGAGGAGCCCGTGAGGACCCTCACCGCTTGGACTTATGTGCGGTCTCCTGAAGGCCAGTGTCTGAAGAGGAGTTCCAGAAGATCAAGAAGAGTAGGACCGAAGCCAGGAGGCCAACTAGAGCTTCACCACTGGAAGCCCGTGGTCCCCCCGAGAGGAGCTCATGAGGACCCGAGCCGCTTGGACTTAGAAGGGGCCTCCTGGGCGAGAGCCGGAGCCAGGAACCAGTGGAGCAAAGCCGGAATCAGAAGCCAGTGGACGAGTCAAAGTCAGAAGCCAGTAGTCGGAAGCCGGGGTCAGAAGCCAGTAGTCCAAGCCAAGGTCAGAAGCCAGTAGTCAAGCCAAGGTCAGAAGCCAGTAGTCAAAGCCAGGGTCAGAAGCCAGAAGTCAAAGCAACAACTAGTAATTCTCAAGGAGAGTGAACCTCATTGCAAGGCAACATATAGGCCTAGCTGAAGGGTTTAAATACCCCTGCAGTGTCTGATGTCATCTGTGGGCTGCTCCTTCCTTTCCCGCACTGGCCCCTTTAAATCTGGAGCCCCTGCACGCACGCGCCTAGGGGACGGGGCCAGATGCGTCAGGTCAACAGCATCTGCCTCGAGGAGGGAGCACCACGGCAGAGGCCGGGACGGGCCTTGCCGGCCGGGAAGACGTAACAGCGGCCTGGGCTGGCCCCGAGGTGAGTGAAGAGACCTGGGCATGGCCCGGGACCGTAACAGGAACCCAAAGAACAGAAGAGGATACTGGGTCATAAATAGGGAGGTTTGATAATAGGAATAAGATCTTTTAAATTTCCATTGGAATGCATAGCAGAAAATAACCTTCAGGAGAGACAAAAGAAAACAAGTTCTAGCTTTTGCGATAAAGAAGGAGAGTTATAAAATTCATTCTGTTCCTGTGTTTATGACTTCTGTAGACTCTGTGAAATCCATGAATTGCTGTCAGTAGCAGAAGAAAAAAATTACTACTTATATGACAAGATCACCTACCATTCAAACACTGTCCCAATACATTTAATTTGGCTTTATAGTTCATTATTTTCTACCTAGAGCATGAGACAGGGTGTTCTGTTGTTCCTGTTTCTTTATCATAGCAATTTGTCAGCTCTGAGGTCTGATGTGTTCTTAAGCAGATTCAAGAGGCACATTTTGCCTACATACTTTTAATGAAAGTGAGTTCTAACATTTTTTCCTGCAAAATTGCTCTTCAGAGTTTTATAATTGTTGAATTGTCTTTTGTAATTTACAGCTACTGTCCAGCCAATAAGTTTAGCTGACTTTCTCAGGATATTCATCAGTTCGGCAGCATACCCAGCTCTCTTAAGGATAACTTTATCCTGCTGACTTTACGACTGCTCTACTACATGACCAGAATTAGCCAAATGAGTTATCTTTGCCCTGAAATGCCTCCATAATATCTCCAAATTATCCGGCTAAATTTTATCCAGCTAAATACTTAGCTGGATAACTCAAAGGCAATCAGCCAGCAGGGATTTTCAAATTGCACTTTTTGTCCAGCTAAATCCAAACTTCACCAGACAAATGGCACGAAAGAATATCAGCTGCATTATTTCTATTTAGAGATTGAGGTGGAGATTTTCTTTGGCTGTAGTTCAGGGTTTACTTCTTATTATTGACTAGAATTTCCCTTTCTACCCTATGCCTGCCCACCCTTGCCATACAAAGTCGCCCCCCCCCCCCCCCCTTCACTGAGAAGAGTCTATATAAGAAACATAAAGTAGGGTGGGTGCATGTTTTGGTGTCGGGAAGGGAGGAATTTGCTAATCAGCAGTAACAAAGAAGCACTGAGCCCAATAGTCAAATGGGAGATAGTCGGATAAGCCACTGAATATCTGGGTAAACTCAGTGGCCACTAGATAGCTGGATAAGTCATTTATCCGGCTATCTTTTAGCTGGAGAAAAAGTGGCTGGGCATTGGGCAATGGGTGGATCCGGCTAAGTAATGATATTGTTACTTAGCTGGATAAGTATTATCGGATTAAGGTAGACCTGCTTAATAGCAGGTCTAGACTTAACCTGTTAATTTATCCAGCTAATTATTGCGCTTTGTACACGGATATTCAGTGGCATTAGCAGCCTTTATATGGTCCAGAATCTCCTGTACTTGCAAGGGTTGGTTTAACAAATCTAACTGGGCCTCTGATATACCGGGTAATCCAATGGTCTACAGAAAATCTTCAATGCCCTGAATATATCCTGGATTAGCCGAATACAGGGATTGATAGTATTCCTCAAACACCTTACTAATCTCCTTGCCTGAATGCACCAAGTTGCCTCTACCGTCCCTTAATGCTGAAATAAATTTGGCCCCGGCCCAGTCTCCCCTCCTTCTTCTCAAATTGAAAAAGCTTGCATTTAAAATATAATATTCCTATTTTTGCCCGCTGGTGTAATAGTGTATTCAATGCGGTCTGTGTAGCCAAAAATTCTGTCTTATTGACTGCAGTGAGTTTTTTGTTCATATTTCCAATTATCTGCAAACAGGCGCTTTTCCAGGATTATGCTAGATACCATTAGTGTCTTTTTCTTTGCTATGCTATACGCAACAACATCCCCTCGTAACACCGTTTTGGCCATTTCCCAAAACAAAGCAGGTGAATTACGGTGTGCTGCAATGTTGGACGGAAAATCCTCCCACTTTTTTAATAAGTACTCTCTAAACCGCAAATCCCCATACAAATATTTGGAGAATCACCAAAACCAGTTCATGTTTGCTGACCACGATTTAAATGATGCAGAAATTTTAATATTCTATATAAAAATATCTAGCAATTTTTACTAACATATCTGTATATAAAATTTAAATCAAGGAGGATATACTTATAGGGGCGGATTTTCAGAGCCCTGCTCGCGTAAATCCGCCCAAAACCGGGCGGATTTACGCGAGCAGGGCCCTGCGCGCCGGGAAGCCTATTTTACATAGGCCTCCCGGCGCGCGCAGAGCCCCGGGACTCGCGTAAGTCCCGGGGTTCTCGGAGGGGGGCGTGTCGGGGGGCGGGCCCGGTCGTTGCGGCGTTCCGGGGGCGTGTCGGCAGCGTTTTGGGGGCGGGTACGGGGCGTGGCTACGGCCCGGGGGCGTGGCCGCGCCCTCCGTACCCGCCCCCAGGTCGCGGCCCGGCGCGCAGCAGGCCCGCTGGCGCGCGGGGATTTACGTCTCCCTCCGGGAGGCGTAAATCCCCCGACAAAGGTAAGGGGGGGGTGTAGACAGGGCCGGGCGGGTGGGTTAGGTAGGGGAAGGGAGGGGAAGGTGAGGGGAGGGCAAAGGAAAGTTCCCTCCAAGGCTGCTCCGATTTCGGAGCGGCCTTGGAGGGAACAGGGGGAGGCAGCGCGGCTCGGCGCGCGCAGGCTATACAAAATCGATAGCCTTGCGCGCGCCGATCCAGGATTTTAGTGGATACGCGCGGCTCCGCGCGTATCTACTAAAATCCAGCGTACTTTTGCTTGAGTCTGATGCGCAAGCAAAAGTAGGCTGATCGCGCTTCTTTTAAAATCTACCCCAAAATGAGGAGCGATCCAAGAAAACCTGAGGAATGGTTATGCAATTTAAGTACTTGGCAACTAAGATTTAATGGAAAAAAAAAAGTGTATGGTCATGCATTTGGAGAAATCCAAGGCAGCAGTATACAATAGGAAGAGGAGAGCGAGATACTGATGTGCATCCAACAGAACAGAGACCTCAGGTAAATTATAGCTGATGGTTTCAGTATAGCACAACAGTGCAACAACAATGGCCAGAGCTAAAGGAGACCTAGGGTACATAGAGAAAGCTATTACTAGTAGGAAAAAAGGAAATAATAATGAACTTATTCAAAAAATAGATGAGATCTCAACTGGAGTATTCTGCCCATTTCTGGAGGTTATATCTCTAAAATGATACAGACAGAACAGTAGCAGTCCAGAGGGGCGGAGTCTACTGGTTAGAACAGAAGGCTGTGAACCAGGGAAGCAAGGTTCAAATCCTGTTGCCACTCCTTGTGACCTTGGACAAGTCACTTCAGTCTCTATTGCCTCTGATGCAAACTTAGATCATAAGTTATCTAGAGGCAGGGAAATATCTATAGTACCTGAATGTAATCTGCTTTGAAGTGCCTGAGAGGTGGAATATGAAGAAGAGCCACCAAAATAGTGCAGAGTCTGCATTATAAACCTTATGACATAAAACAAGGACATAAATTTGGAGAAGAAAGAGGGAGGTGGCATATATTAGAGGAACATTCAAATACCTTAAAGGAAGAAATAATGAAAAAGAAACAATTATTTTTTTGTGCAAAGGACATCTAGAATAAGAATATCAAAGAAAGTAGACCCAGAAGTCTAAGGAAATATTTCTTCACACAATTGGTAGCGGAAGCATGGAACAGTATCCCAGAGGATATGAGAGAAGCCAAAACAGTAAGGAGCAGATTTTAAAACATACGCGCGGGCATACATTTGTGCGTGCAACCCGGTGCGCCCAAATGTATGCCTGATTTTATAACATGCGCGTGCAGCCACATGCATGTTATAAAATCAGGGGTCAGCGCGCGCAACGGGGTTCACACTAGTGCAAATTGTGCTCGCCGAGCCCTCGGGGAGCCCCGCTGGCTTTCCCCGTTCCCTCCAAGGCCGCTCCAAAATCAGAGCAGCCTCGGAGGGAACTTTCCTTCTCCCCCCCCCCCCACCTTCTCCTCCCTTCCCCTCCCTTTCCCACCCCCCAGCCCTAAAGAAACCCCCCCCCCCGTACCTTTGTTTTTTAAGTTACGCCTGCCAGAGGCGTAATTTGCACACGCTGGCTGACTGCCGAAGCGCAATCCCCCTGTGCCGGAGTCCTCAGCCATGCCTCCCGGACCACCCAGTCACGTCCCCGGACCATCTGCCCCTGCCCCCATCCCGCTCCTGCCCGCCCATTCAGAAAAGCCCTGGGTCATACGCTCGTTTCGTCTCGTCTCCTGGATTTACACACATAGGTCTTTGAAAATCTGCCCCTAAGTGAATTCAAGAAAGCCTAGTGCCGCACAGGGCAAAGAAGGGAAAGCCAGTGATCAAGTGGGATCTAAGGTATTGCAACAGTAAGGAAATTAGGTAATAGACAGGCTATAGAATCCTCATTTACTATTACTACTACTACTAGTTACTAAAGTACTGGTAAATGTATGTAGTGCTCTATGCATAAGAGACAGTCCCTGCTCCATGGAGCTTACTGTCTAGTCAGGACAAACTAGAGTCTACAGAAAATGTATTTATTATATATAAGCTGTTAAGATTTAAAAGCAACTTCAAAAAGGAGGGTTTTTAAACTGGCTTTGAATATGGCCAGCAGGAGAGCATGGCACGCTCACGCAGGAAGTCTGCGATGCAGCAAGTTGGAAAGCACAGAGTCAGAAGTTGGTAGTGGACGAGAAGGGCATAGATAAGAGTGACTTGCTTGATAAACGGTATTCATGAAGAAGGGGGTGGGGAGAGAGAAGATAGGTAATGAGGAACAGCAGAGCGAATGCATTTATAGGTGAGTAAGAGATGCTTGAACTCTATGCGGAACCAGGTGGAGAGCCAATGTAGCAGTTTGAGATGAGGGGTTAGATGGTCTGCCATCATATTCTGCGTTTCTGTGTCATTACCGTTATATACCCAAGATCACAGACAAAATTAATAGCAGAGGCAGGAATTAGAACTAAGGCACAGGGAGATATAGTGTCTCACCTGCAGTCACGCACATACAGTGGCAGAGCTGAGGAGTGGAACCGAGGCACAGGGAGATAAAGTGACTTACTTAAGATCATATCCAGAGCATCAGTAACAGAGCCAGGGATTATAACTGAAGAAAAGGGGGAGATAAAATGACTCACTTGAAGTCACAAACACAAAGAATGGATGATAAATCATAAAATGTCACAAACCGACTTAAAAGGTTGAAAATTTTAGTGGAGAAGAGATAGGGAGAAATGGAGAACAGGAAGAACAGACATTAGGAAACATAAAAATAAAAGTAGAGGGCTGCAGGATAATGGAAAAGGTACAGGTTATCCGTCCAAAGGAAAAAAATCCCTCAGCCCAGTCAGAACTGTGCTCATCATCAGTCAACAGCGTCAAGATGATGTGTGGATATTTATTACTAAAACTCACTTAACTACAGAGGGTTAGTCTGTGGCAGCAAAAGCAACGAAGAGGCTGATGGGGACCCTTATAGACTAAATGATTAATTGAGGCGTGCGCTTTCGAGGACAAGGGTCCACTTCCTCAGATAGATGACATATTCAGACAGCAGTCTGCCCTCTTGAGTTTGCCTCAGTAAATCAGTAAGTTTATAAGGTGCCACCAGCCTCTTTGTTGTTTTCACTTACCTCCAAAGTTACTCCCTTCTGATTGCACGGCAGCCACCTATGTGCGCACGCATCTCGTAGCCTTGATGGAAGCTGGGAGGGAAGAGGGAAAGAGCAAGACAGGGATTGCCCCAGGAAAGGTTGCATGCAAGAGCCCTGCTTGAAGCCAGTAGTGCAGAAAGAGTGCACCCCAAATGATTTCATAATCAAGGGCACGTGTGACAGGATTTGTAAGGTAAGAGTTTGTCTCTGAAGGTCTGTGGGGCTGATAGATCACTATTTCTCAACCTTTTCATGACTAAGGCACACCTAAATTAGCAGAAATGCTATGTGGCATGCCAGCCTCCACAGAGCAGGCAGTGTGGCCATGGAGTGGACTCATGTGGCGAAAAGAAATGCTAGGGAAGCACTGAAATCCTCACCAGCCTCACTTCCAAATTTTAAAACAAAGGGATAGAGAGGGTGAAGACGCACACGAACACAACATGATGCACCAGCTCCTGCAGGAGAAGGGAGAAGTTTTGGTGTGGTGTGGGCAGCCAGCTGAGTTACCTTGGCTGCCACACGGGGCTGCCAGAGCTCCTTCACTGCTGCCACTCCCAGCACTCAAAGCGAGTCTCATCCAGTGTTCGGGTAAACGCTCTCCCCATATCGCTCAAGCCTGAGGATAAGAGAGAAACTTGAAAGACTCAAAGATGAGCAGGTGCTGTGTGTATTGTGTGTGCTGCACCAAGCGGGGTATCTGTGATCGGTGCCCTGCATGCTGCCCATTAATTACAACCCTTGGAAACTCATGATGTAGCTAGAAGAAGAGTCAGGCATGATTAATTACGCATGTTCTCAGAAAGAAGCTCCTAGCAGGTTAAGAACTGGTGTCTCTTGTAGCGTCAAGGTGCTAAGAGCAGTGCCCAGTTGCTGGCCTGGATTTGAGCATCAGACAGCAGTGACTTCTCCGTGGCACCTCTGATTTTATCTGAAGGCGCGCTGCTTGGGAAACACTGGGATGTATTCCACAGTTGCCAAATCTACCTGAAAGTAACTGAAACTAAACTCTAAATCCAAATTATAGAGACGCAGGATATGAAGCAGAAGGGGAAAAAATTGTTGTGTGTGATGCTTATGCATGTCTCTGCTCTGTGACTCCTAGCTGACATCTTTCTCAATTTGTTGGCTCCAATGGCTACTAGCACAGAGTAGCGATGAATAAGGAAGTTCAGAATATATTCTCTGTTAGTATTAATCTTCTTTCAGTGATAAAAGTCCCTATGTAATAATGATTTCTTTTGGGTGATACTTGTGTCTGTTTCTGCTCTGTTGCTCCCAGCTCAGTTCCGACTCAGTTTACTAGTAGCTACATATCACTTCATCACTCGTTAACTGCAGGGAAGCATTAAAAAAACGAAGCTCAGAGTGTGTTCTTTGTTGGCATCTGTCTTCCGCTAATGATAAAAGTCACTGTGCAGCAATCCAGATAATGACTGTGTATGTGTGTATGTTTACATTTTTATGTACCGCAGAGAGAAAAATTAACTCCAAAGATGAGGATGATGACTTGTGATGTGGTAGAGTATCAAACATCAATCATTGTGTGGATAAGTGAGATCACTTACTGTAGGCAGCTTGTCATGCTCCATGAGCCCATGCCACACAAACCTGCTCCAATAAGGATGAACAAACTTCTCGGAGTGCCACAGAAATAAACAAAGCTACAGAGCCTCCCTTTTCTTAGTAGAAATAACAGGAGGGAGGAACTCCGGCTCTCCCTGGTGCAGGGACCATCTGACTTTATATCATCTCCAGGGGGATCTGAGTTCTAATACCACACCTCCTCTCCTTGGTGTAATAATTCTTCTCTCGGGTTTGGGGGCTGAGCTGAACACGCTACAGTGCTCCAGGAAAAGAAGAAGGTAAACTGCTGTCTGAACATGTCACCCATTCAGAACTGAGGCTCAAACCATTGGGTCATAATATTCTAATTATACCTTCCAATGGTCCATAAACACAGGATAAACATTTCTTACTGATCAGTTCAGAAGATCCTCATTTAATCTGCCTGGAAGGATTTGGTTTTAACTGAGCCACAATTAGGTCCTGGTAAATAAATCTGTCTATGCAGCGTCATAGATAGAACGTTTGTTGATAAAATCAGTCAGTGGCACTGATCCCTTTGGGTAATGCTTATGTTCATCTCTCCTCATTGTCACCCAACTCAAATCTGTCTCATTTTACTGCTACACATCACTCTGACTCTCAATTATTGCAAAACAACAATAAATGACAAAGCTCTAAATGTGTTCTGTTTAAGTCTTAGTCTTCCTCCCATAATTAAAGTCCCTGTGTAATAAGGATCCCTTGAGTGATTTCTGAATGTGTCTTCTCTGTGACTCACAACCCAGCTCTCATTGTTTAATGACTAAAATCAGATTGTGGCATGGCAATTGACATTAAGAACACATCTCAAGCTTTGTCATCCATTTTCTCCCCCAAACACTCTTCCATGTCTCTGTGGAAGGTACTCTCAACTTTCCATTTCCCTCGGCCCATAATCTTGGGATCATCTTTGATGCCTCTCCCTCCTTTTCTACATACGTTCAAAACATTGTTAAATTGTGTTGCTTCTTCATATATAATATCACTAAAATTGATCCCTTCCTTTTATGAGCATGCAACCAAAACACTCATCCACTCTTTTATTTCCTCCCACTTAGACTACTGTAAATTAATCTTTGAGGGCCTCCTACTGATAATCTTTAGCTATTGTAATCAAGTCAAAATGTGGTTGCATTATTTATCTTTCTTCAGCATTACAATGACTATATAAGTCTTCTCAAGTTGCTACACTAGCTCCCTGATTGCCTCTGCATATAGTTCAAACTTCTCTTCCACCCTCCCCCCCCCCCCCCCCAATGCATTCACTGTGCAGCACCTCATTACTATCTTTTGTTCTATGTCCCTAAATCCTTCCTCATGATCTCCATTCATCGAGCAAGTTGCTTTTATCTATGCTCATCACTGCCAACTCCTGATTCTGTGCTTTCTACCAGGTTGCACTGTATGCCCAGAACAGACTTTTGAATCGGTAAATCATGATCCTCCTCTGGCCATATTCAAATCTAGCCTTAAAACCTCAACTTTTTCAGGTTGCTTAAAAAACATAACCACTTCTCTAAAGATTTCACATAGACTCTTGTTTGTCATCTGTGTTTGTCCTAATTCAATTGTAAGCTCCACTAAGTAGAGACTGTCTCTTATGTGGATCTATACATTCACAGGAATCTTACAGGGATGATATCATCATTAGCAGTACCCCTTTACAGCCCGAGCAGAAGACAGGTCAATAGTAGTTTAAGGGTACACTGTCAATCAAAATCGATATCAGGCAGTCAGCATTCACTTCCGGTCTAAGACCCTCTCCACCCAATCCTGCCCCAAACTCCAACCATAGACCTTCCACCCCATAGAATTGAATGGATGTAGCCCTGCCCATGCCCTACCCCAGATCTGACTCTCTCCCACTGCTGGTCATGACCCCACCCCTCCCCAAACCTCACCCATTAAACTTGTCTATGTCATTCCCACCCCATAGAAATGAATGGAGTGGCCCTCACATTTCCCACCTCAAACCACACACCACTATGATGTCACCGGTATGACATCACCAGAAGTCCAACACTTACTCCCAAAAAAATACGCCCCCCCCCCCCCCCAGAATGTCATCGGAAATGGCCCTGTCACTTTTTAATGACTACAGAATTAATGGACTCTGTCCGGTATTTGATGATCTCACCAAAAGTCTAACCCAACCACAACCCCCCCAAAAATACACCCCCTAGAACATCATCAGAAATGTCCCTGTCACTTTTAATGATGACAGAGCTGGAAACAAATTATCCTAACCCCTCGACTTTAAAAGTTACTAGCTGTGAGGAAGCAGAAAGGTTTTTCTCATTCTGTGCATTGTGACAGGGGGAATCACCCCCTTCCCTCCTCCCTTCACTGTAGATATGCATGTGCAATGATCCTGCCAAGCAGACATGCAAAGTAAAATATGAGCAGATCCTTTTGTAATATATAAAAAGGATGATTAATAGCAGGGTTTGGGAGTTGGGGTATTAGAAATTCAGGCATGCAAAAGTGAATAAAACAAGGATTGAGTTTTTTGTTTTAAATACAGACCACTGCAACCATGCACAAGCAGCTATTAAATCAAATGTATTATGACCCAGGCGCTTTAGGAAGTCTTGGTGGAATACATCCTCTTTTTCAGGCTGCTAAAACTTGTAATGGAACAGTGACCAGAAAACAAGTAACTGAATGGTTTACAGATCAAGATGCGTAGGACACATTTTAAAAGAAACAAAATCATCGTATCAAATGTGGATGCACAATGGCAGGCTGATCTGGTCAAGCTGACCACCTTCTCCTGTTATAACAGCGGCTATAAATACATATTGATGGTGAAAGATATCTTGTCAAAATATGTATGGGTTGTGAGCCTAAAAACAGACAGGCCGTGAAGTGGCCAAGGCATTATTAACAGTGGCCGTATTCCCAATAAAATACAAACAGACAAGGGTAAAGAGTTTTTAAATAGCTCTGTGTAGAATTTGTTAAAACACAGAGGTGTTTATCATTTTGTGACCAACAATAATATTAAGGCAGCGGTTTAGAAAGATTTAACAGGACGTTAAAATCCGTGGATAAAGGTGGGAGGGGGTTTAGATAGGGCCGGGGGTGGGTTAGGTAGGGGAAGGGAGGGGAAGGGAGGGGAAGGTGAGGGGAGGGCGAAAGAAAGTTCCCTCCGAGGCCGCTCCGATTTCGGAGCGGCCTCGGAGGGAACGGAGACAGGCTGCGCGGCTTGGCGCGCGCCGGCTGCCCAAAATTGGCAGCCTTGCGCGCGCGATCCAGGATTTTAGAAGATACGCGCGACTACGCGCGTATCTTATAAAATCCAGCGTACTTTTGTTTGCGCCTGCTGCGCAAACAAAAGTACGCAATCGCGCTGTTTTTAAAAATCTACCCCTAAGTCTATTCCATGTTACCGTTGCTAGTAATAGCGATGGTTATTATCTAAGTCAACTAAATTAATAGCAGATAATGGACTTCTCTTCCAAGAACTTATCCAATCCTTTTTTAAACACAGCTATACTAACTGCACTAACCACATCTTCTGGTGAAAAATTCCAGAGTTTAATTGTGCATTGAGTGAAAAAGAACTTTCTCCCATTAGTTTTAAATGTGCCATATGCTAACTTCATGGAGTGCCCCCCTAGTCTTTCTATTATCTGAAAGAGTAAAAAACCAATTCACATCTACCCGTTCTATACCTCTCATGATTTTAAACACTTCTATCATATCCCCCCTCACCCGTCTCTTCTTCAAGCTGAAAAGTCCTAACCTCTTTAGTCTTTCCTCATAGGGGAGCTGTTCCATTCCCCTTATCATTTTGGTAGCCCTTCTCTGTACCTTCTCCATCGCAATTATATCTTTTTTGAGATGTCGCGACCAGAATTGTACACAGTATTCAAGGTGCGGTCTCATCATGGAGCAATACAGAGGCATTATGACATTTTCCATTTTATTCACCATTCCCTTTCTAATAATTCCCAACATTCTGTTTGCTTTTTTGACTGCCGCAGCACACTGAACCGATAATTTCAATGTGTTATCCACTATGACGCCTAGATCTCTTTCTTGGGTTGAAGCACCTAATATGGAACCCAACATCGTGTAATTATAGCATGGGTTATTTTTCCCGATATGCATCACCTTGCACTTATCCACATTAAATTTCATCTGCCATTTTGATGCCCAATTTTCCAGTCTCACAAGGTCTTCCTGCAATTTTTCACAATCTGCTTGTGATTTAACTACTCTGAACAGTTTTGTATCATCTGCAAATTTGATTACCTCACTTGTCATATTTCTTTCCAGATCATTTATAAATATATTGAAAAGTAAGGGTCCCAATACAGAACCCTGAGGCACTCTACTGCCTACTCCCTTCCACTGAGAAAATTGTCCATTTAATCCTACTCTCTGTTTCCTGTCTTTTAGCCAGTTTGTAATCCACAAAAGGACATCGCCACCTATCCCATGACTTTTTATTTTTCCTAGAAGCCTCTCATGAGGAACTTTGTCAAATGCCTTCTGAAAATCCAAGTATACTACATCTACCGGTTAACCTTTATCCACATGTTTATTAACTCCTTCAAAAAAGTGAAGCAGATTTGTGAGGCAAGACTTGCCTTGGGTAAAGCCATGCTGACTTTGTTCCATTAAACCATGTCTTTCTAATTGTTCTGTGATTTTGATATTTAGAACACTTTCCACTATTTTTCCTGGCACTGAAGTCAGGCTGACCAGTCTGTAGTTTCCCGGATCACCCCTGGAGCCCTTTTTAAATATGGGGGTTACATTAGCTATCCTCCAGTCTTCAGGTACAATGGATGATTTTAATGATAGGTTACAAATTTTTACTAATAGGTCTGAAATTTCATTTTTAGTTCCTTCAGAACTCTGGGGTGTATACCATCCGGTCCAGGTGATTTACTACTCTTCAGTTTGTCAGTCAGGTCTACCACATCTTCTAGGTTCACCGTGATTTGGTTCAGTATGGGTACCTCCCCAGCATCCTCTTCAGTAAACACCGAAGCAAAGAAATCATTTAATCTTTCCGCAATGGCCTTATCTTCTCTAAGTGCCCCTTTAACCCCTCGATCATCTAACGGTCCAACTAACTTCCTCACAGGCTTTCTGCTTAGGATATATTTTAAAAAGTTTTTACTGTGAATTTTTGCCTCTACGGCCAACTTCTTTTCAAATTATCTCTTAGCCTGTCTTATTAATGTCTTACATTTAACTTGCCAACATTTATGCATTATCCTATTTTCTTCTGTTGGATCCTTCTTCCAATTTTTGAATAAGGATCGTTTGGCTAAAATAGCTTCTTTCACCTCCCCTTTTAACCATGCCAGTAATCGTTTTGCCTTCTTTTCATCTTTCTTAATGTGTGGAATACATCTGGATTGAGCTTCTAGGATGGTATTTTTTAACAATGACCACGCCTCTTGCATACTTTTTACTTTTGTAGCTGCTCCTTTCAGTTTTTTTCTTACTATTTTTCTCATTTTATCAAAGTTTCCCTTTTGAAAGTTTAGCACAAGAGCCGTGGATTTGCTTACTGTCCCCCTTCCAGCTATTCAAAGTTTAATGGACCAAATGAATCATAATATGAATAGTCTCTTTAAGCCCCTATCACCGAGGATCATTTATAATCCCAATACCTGAAGAATTAAATTAAAATCAGAGGACAACACAGTGCTTTCCAGAGAAGGTGATTTAGCAATCATTTTGGGGCTAGAAGCCAAAACAAATATAAGGTGCTTCCTATTTCCAAAAGATATCACCAGTTGGATTTAATACACTATACCTGTACACAGATATTGTAGAGCACCAGCTGGTTGGAAACACTTTTCTGCAGCTACTTCACTGTATTCCTGCTAAAGTCGTTAAGGACCAGTTTATCACCTTCAATTATGATAAACCGCATTATGTCCCTGTGAACAAGCAGCATACTGACACCATAAAGTTTGAAATAAAGACAGACTAGAACCAACACATCTCATTTCGTTATGGGAAGGCAATCTTTAAGCTACACCTGCAACCCCAGAAAGCTGTTTTTTAAAATGACTGTGGTTAAAGGCTATGGTGACCCCAGCGCATACAGAAATTAGTATGCAGAACAGACGGGGCATGGATTTTTTGGGGTATTACGGGGCTCCGGTCATGCATGGTGCAAGGATAGGCGGTGTGTTCAGAGGCAGATTCCAGGTAAAGATCAGCCCAGGGATTTTCCGCCCAGGCCGGCCCAGGAGATACCCCGTGGTCTGCAGAGCACGGCTCTGTCGCGGCTGCGCTCGGCAGACCACGTGACCAGAGCGACCGGCCCACCGGGGGATGCCCGATCCCCCGATAGGCCAATCAGCCCCTGGGTGTGTTTCGTAGTCTCTTTAGAAAAGCTTTACCGCTTTTGAGAAGGGGTTTTGAGATTGTTAAACCTCATGTGAAAAGTGCAGAAAAAACATCACCAAAGATGTTATGGGCTGTGTCATAACTGCTGTTCCGAGTAGTCAGGGTCATGATTTGTGCTGATTAGAAGAGCTGTTAAAAGAAAGAGAACCAATCAACAGGTGTCACCTGAACCTTTTAAAAGAAAGAAGCCCAAATGTGCCAAGTCTCAGAAGCCTAACTGCAAGTCTAAGAAGAGAAACCTCTTCACCAGGAAGCAAGATAGATTCTAAAGCAGTGGTTCTCAACCGGTGTGTCGCGACACACTAGTGTGTTGCCAAGCACACGCAGGTATGTCGCCACACTTCCCGGTCCCCTGCTGACCCAGCTGCTCCCCCTACCCGAGCAAGATAGGTCCTACACCCGGGCTTAAAATGCTGAAAACCCAGGTGGAATGCGGCAGGAGAGCAGGAGTCAGTGGCACCTGCATGTTCTCTTCTTCCCACCCCCCCACCCCCCCGCGGCCCGGAAGAGGAAGTGCTGAGCAGTGGGTGCATGAGCAGGAAGAAAAGACCTTGCTAGTGCGCTCGGCATCGGCACGAAGAAAAGAAGAGCAGCGCGGTCTGAAGAATGAGCAGTGCGGCTCAGAGAAAAACGAAGAATGTCATCAACCCCCACAGTCGATGGGACTCCTTGCTTCGCGAGGGCTGAAAATGAAGGAGGTTGCTGCTGCCTTTAGGGTTAGTTTTAGACTCCATAGGCAGAGTTAGCAATCTGTTGTAATTCTGTTGTAGATCTGCTTCTAGATACTCCTATAAGGGGAGGAGTTAGCAATCTGTTGTGGATCTGCTCCTGTGGAAGGAGGAGTTAGCAATCTGTGGTTAATTTCTATCACGTTGTCAAAGACACCATACACAATCATATTCACAGTCAGGTGGATTTTAAAAGCCCTGCTCGCGTTAATCCGCCTGGATTTACGCGAGCAGGGCCTTGCGCCCCAGCGCGCCTATTTTCCATAGGCCGCCGGCGCGCGCAGAGCCCGGGACGCGCGTAGGTCCCGGGGTTTTTGGAAGGAGGCGTGTCGGGGGCGTGTCGGGGTGGGACCCAATGACGCGGCATTTCGGGGGCGGGACCAGGGCGTGGTTTCGGCCCGGGGCGTTTCGGGGCGTGGCCGCGCCCTCCAGAACCGCCCCCGGGTCGAGTCTCGGCGCGCCAGCAGCCCGCTGGCGTGCGTGGATTTACGTCTCCCTCCGGGAGGCGTAAATCCGTGGATAAAGGTAAGGGGGGGGTTTAGATAGGGCCGGGGGGGTGGGTTACGTAGGGGAAGGGAGGGGAAGGGAGGGGAAGGTGAGGGGAGGGCGAAAGAAAGTTCCCTCCGAGGCCGCTCCGATTTCAGAGCGGCCTCGGAGGGAACGGAGACAGGCTGCGCGGCTCGGCACGCGCCGGCTGCCCAAAATCGGCAGCCTTGCTCGCGCCGATCCAGGATTTTATAAGATACGCGCGGATACGCGCCAACCATCCAGTGCTCCTACCTTGTGACAGGGGCCAGCCAATGGCACGGATACCCTGTCACATGGTAAGGGCAAAGGGCCATCGGCGCCATTTTTATTAGCGCAGTCGATGGCCTGAGAGTGGGAGATCGCTCCCCGCGCCCCCACTGGACCACCTGGTAATTTTAAAATGTTTTGGGGGGGTCAGGAGGGTGGGGGAAGCTAAGGGGTCGATTTTTAAAGGGTCAGTGTGTTTTTGTTTTTATCGGGCCATTGGCACCATTTTTATTAGTGGCATCAAAATGGCGCCGATGGCCCGAGAGTGGGAGATCGGTCCCGGGGCTTCCACTGGACCACCAGGTACTTGTAAAAGGTTTTGGGGGGGTTCAGGAGGGTGGGGGAAGGTAAGGGTTTAGTTTTAAAGGGTCGGAGTGGGTTTAGGGGTTGTTTTGGTGTGCCGGTTTTCCCGCCCTCCCCCAAATCCCCGATTTACGATTTTTCATGATAAATCGGGGGAATTTCTATTGTATCACGCACTCTAATGATTTTTGACTATTTAAAAAATATCAGACGATTTTTTAAATCGTCAAAAAACGATTCACATCCTTAGTAATTACCACTGAAAGCTTAGGTATTCACAAAAACCAATATGATAAGTTTGGGTGACTGACCCAAAAAGAGGTTTTCCTGGTTAGTCACACAGGCGCCAGCTGGTATGCTAAAGACTTTCAGACTTACACGGTCCACGGCGTACTTGACATTACTCTCTGTAGAGCTTCTGCATGTCCCAAACGCATTCCCGGGGACACTTTCACTCTCCTTACAAAGAGGGCTGCAGATGAAATAAGGAGCTTTGTAGTGCTCATCGGCATCTCCGCTCATTAAGCAGAATGTATCTTTGTTCCGCATTAGTTTAATTTTCAAATCCATGCCATTTTTGAGCAGCTTTTCTTGAAAAAACAGATCACTATGTAAATGCCCCAGAAGCTCTACTTTATGGTTAACTGCTGTAAAAAAAAAGCTCTTTCAGTAATATCGGTATTATGGGGCCCCAATTTTCTCACTTCATGGTTTCTGGCTGTGTCTTTATAAAACAGACCACTTATAAACTGTGTTTTGAGAGGTCCCTCACCATAACTGAGAAGCAGTTCTATGAGGGCTTTGTAAGGGTAACAGTTGTTGCCCTGACTAATGAGTCTGATTCCAAGAGTGACATCCAGCTGGCTACAAATAGAGGCCACCAGATAGTTCATGAGCGCTACTTTGGCCTCTGTGTCAAGATCTGCCTCATCTTCTTTCACAATTTTACAGGTCAGGTACAGCAACGTGTTGTTCAAATCCAGGTAATCCTCGCCATGTCCGGCTATATAAAAATCTAAAGGGGCTGTTTCTGACAAGGCAGATAATGGTGGAATTTCCACATAAATACTTTTTTCTTTGCAGGTTTGTGTGGGGGCCAATTGAAACAGATCCAGTTCTGATGTAAGCATTAGTGATGTGCAATCATTTTTGCCGAACTGGAATATTTCAATGAAATAGTCCAATTCGGCATGGGTCGGAGGTCCCGAATCCCAAGACGGATTTTCCCCAAACTTTGGGGAAAATTCATTGTTTGGGTTAGCACGGGGGGGGGGCACCTTTATTAAAAAACAAAACAAAACCCACCCAACCCTTAAAATGTAGTTATTTACAACCCCTCACCCTCCGGATCCCCCCCCCCTCCAAAACTTGCCTAAAATCCGTGGTGGTCCAGCAGGGGTCCTGGGAATGATCTCCCGCTCTTGGGCCATTGGCAGCCAGTAAACAAATGGCGCCAGTGACCCTTTGCCCTTACCATGTGACAGGGGCTATTGATGCCATTGGTCAGCCCCTGTCACATGGTAGGAGCAATAGATGGCCGGCGCCATCTTAGAAAATGGTGCGGGCCATCCATTGCTCCTTCCATGTGACAGGGGCCGACCAAAGGCACTGTTAGCCCCTGTCACATGGTAAGGGCAAAGGGCCACCGGCACCATTTTGTTTACTGGCAGCCGACGGCCTGAGAGCGGGAGATCGCTCCCGGGACCCCTGCTGGACCACCACGGATTTTAGACAAGTTTGGGGGGGTTCTGGAGGGTGGAGGGTTATAAATAATTAAATTTTAAGGGTTGGTTGTTTGTTTTATTTCGGCAAAAATTGCAGAGAAAAAAAAAACGACCCGATGGAAAATGAAGTTTTCCACGGGTTGGCCGACCCGTAGACCAACCCGGGATAAAAAAACCAAATCACATCTCTAGTAAGCATTCTTCAGACCCCTGATGTACAATTGCCATAGTACTTTAGAATATATCTTGCTTCCTAGTGGAGAGGTTTCTCTTCTTAGACTTGCAGTTAGGCTTCTGAGACTTGGCACATTTAGGCTTCTCTTTTAAAAGGTTCAGGTAACATCTGTTGATTGGTTCTCTTTCTTTTAACAGCTCTTCCAATCAGCACAAATCCTGACCCTGACTGCTCAGTATTGTCATGCAATATATTTAGAACAGCGGTTGTGACACGACACATAACATCTTTGTCAATGTTTTTTGCTGCAGTTTTCACATGAGTTTTAACAATCTCAAAATCCCTTCCAAATGCGATAAAGCTTTTCTAGAGAGACTACGAAACACACTGCCTATCCTTGCACCATGCATGACTGGAGCCTCGAAATACCCCGAAAACCCGTGCCCTGTCTGTTCTGCATAATAAATTCTGTATACGCTGGGGTCACCATAGTCGTTAACCACAACTATTTTAAAAAACAGCTTTTTGGGGTCGTGGGTGTAGCTTAAAGATCACCTTCCCATAACGAAATGAGATGTGTTGGTTCCAGTCTATCTTTATTTCAAATGTTATGGTGTCAATATGCTGCTTGTTGACAGGGACACAATGCAGCTTATCATAACTGAAGGTGATAAACTCACCGGTATAGCGGCCATTTACCACTGTGCCAGGGGATCGCGTGCCAGCAGCCCACAAGTGCTGAAAAGAAAAAGGTAGGCCATGTCATGGGGTCGGGGAGGAGAGGGAAAGCAGGAGAGAGGGTAGGTAGGGGGGATAGGAAAGTTCCCTCTCAGTCCACTCCTTAACTGGAGCGGACTGGGAGGGAACTGGAGGAGGGCTTATCTTGTTGCCGTGCGTAAATTAGCCAAATCTACCTCCCCCTGCGCACGCTGGCCCAGGTAGCGTGCGCTTATGGAGGCGCACACATATGTTTTTAAAATCTACCCCTATCTGTGTACAGGTATAGTGTATTAAACCCACCATTGATATCTCTTGTACATAGCGTGTGCCGTATATTCGTTTTAGCTTCTATCCCCAAAATGGTTGCTAAATCACCCTCTGTGGAAATTACTGTGTTGTCCTCAGATTTTAATCTGATTCTTCAGCTTTGAGGTCATAAATGATCCTTGGTGGTAAGGGCTTAAAGAGACTAATCATTTGCATGTGATGAGCGTTATTAGTTTTGCCACGCATTGGACGCACATTGTGTAAGAGCTAATCCCCTTATTGCATAAGGAGATTAAGTAGCGCCTATACCTCTCGTCCAACTGTGGGTTAAACAGTGCGCTTGGATGAGCACACTGTATTAATCAGCCTCAAAGTATGTTCTAATGACAGGAACATTGACATCTGGTGGCCAGACTGGGAGGGTCTGCCACAAATGCTAGAGATCATTTGGAGTCTATAACATTGCACCAGGAATGAAAATGGGTAGACTAGATCTGTCATACGGTCATATGGGTGCTCATGACAATGGGCACAACCCACCGGTCTAAATGCACTCAGACGTTTCTTAGGTTTCATCGACTATTACAGGACTTTCATCAAGAACTACTCCTCACTTATAGTTCCGTTTACAGCTATGACAAAGAAAGATGCTAATGTTGCAAATTGGTCTCCAGAGGCAATAACTGCATTCCAGAAATTAAAAGATGCCTTTTCGAGCAAGCCGTGTCTCTGACACCCGGATCCCACCAAGCCCTTCATTGTTGAGGTCGATGCCTCAGATGTTGGCATAGGGGCCGTACTAAGCCAGGCCGGTGATTCGAAGGCTTTACAACCATGCTCATTCTTCTCCCATTGCTTCTCTCCAGCAGAGAAAAATTACGGAATAGGAGATAAAGAACTCCTGGCTATAAAGATGGCATTCGAGGAATGGCGCGCTTGGCTCGAAGGAGTGCAACATCAAGTCACTGTCTTTACAGACCATAAGAATCTGGAGTACCTCCGCCACGCACAGCGCCTAAATCATAGACAAGCGAGATGGTCTCTGTTTTTCAACAGAATCAACTTTGTGCTAAAATACCACCCTGGAGATAAGAATATCAGAGCAGATGCCCTGTCTCACTCATTCCTCTCAGAGGACATTCCAGAGGAACCGCAACACATCATCGACCCAGAAAGGGTTATTTTGGCAGCTACTCACTCAGTACCTGCAGGAAAAACCATCGTACCCAAGATCCTCAGAAAGAAATTGTTAGCATGGGCTCATGACTCTAAACTGGCAGGACACCCTGGCCAACGCAGAACTCTGTCTAAGCTACAAAACTTTTATTGGTGACCCACCATGAAGGAAGACACATTCTCCTACGTTGCTTCCTGTGCAAATTGTGCCAGACAGAAAATGCCACCCGTCATCCTTGGGGTCTACTCCAACCCTTGCCAGTACCAGATGAACCATGGACACACATTGCCACAGAGTTCGTGGTAGACTTACAACTTTCAGGAGGAAACAACACGATTTGGGTAACTGTAGATCGGTTCTCAAAGATGGCTCACTTTGTGGCTCTCCCTGGCTTACCCACCGCCATGGAGCTTGCCAAACTCTTCATCACACACATCTTCCGCCTACCCAGCATGCCTAAGCACATAGTCTCCGATTGAGGAGCCCAATTCACAGCTAAGTTTTGGAAGGCACTCTACAAGAAGTTTGATATTTCTCTCGACTTCACCTCAGCATACCATCCACAATCTAACGAGCAAACAGAAAGAATGAATAGGACACTCAAGCAGTTCATTTGTGCCTATGTGAACACTCGCCATGAATGATTGGGGTGAACTGTTGCCCTGGGCTGAATTCACCATCAATTCTCATCCAGCAACATCCACTGGATCAACACCATTCGAAGTGGTTTACGGAGGACTACCACTGCCACCACCATTATCAGTGCCGTCCCCGGCAGCTCAATCTACTGTCAAAGATAGTCAACAACTTTGGACTCAGACAAAGGAGATGCTTCTTAAAGCAGGACTTTGAGCTAAAAAAGGATATGATGCTCACCATTGCAAAGCTCCATATTTCCAGTCTGGTGACAAAGTCTGGCTATCCACTAAGCACTTGAGACTTAAACTATCTTCAGCTCGCTTTGCTCCTCACTTCGTTGGACCATTTCCCATTCTCCGATGATTAGGCAATCTCACCTATAATCTGAAGCTACCACCTACTTTGAAGATCCACAATGCATTCCACGTATCACTATTGAAGCCATTGATCCTTAGTGAGTTCTCCAACAAGACTCCTGAAACTACACCTATAGATGCAGAAAAAGACATCAAATACGAGGTAGATGCTATTCTCGATGTGAGAAAAGGAGGCAGAGTATGGGAATATCTCCTATCATGGGGAGGGCTATGGACCTGAAGAAAACTCTTGGACTCCATTGGCTAATATACTGGATAAAGAGATGCTACAAGACTTCCATAGATTGCAACCTCAGAAACCAAGACCTGGTAGGAAACAGCGTGGATACCCTTTGAAGGGGGGTACTGTTGCATCCGTCGGTGCTAGACGGCTTCGTCCCGTTTACCTCACCTTGTTCATGGCTCCTCCCGCTTACCTAGGAAAGATGGCTATCGCCGCGTCTACAAGCTGACCTCTCCGGCATCCTCGGAACGGCTATGGTGCAGCCTCCCGCCATGCTCCTCCCAAGTACCTACAAGGGTGCGCGCGCGCACATCATCCATGTCTTTATTCCAACCTTAGCGCGAACCTCGGGGGCATTCTCCCTTGCTGACGTCACGCCATCCGGCTATATAACCTATTCTAATTTGCTAGCTTGTTGAGTTAGCAAGGACTCGAATCCGTTCCTGTCTATGCTACTCTGCCGCTTTCGTGCTGCCGCTGGAAGCTCTCTCTCTGCCCTTTGGGGTAACTGCTAACCTGGGTACCCGCTCCTTGGGGGCCCTCTGCTTTATTTCAGGTGCCTTACAGGGAACAGGTACTCGCTCCTCGAGGGCCTGCTCTCCATGCCTCGGTGACTGCACTATCTTCTTCAACCTGGTGGAATCGCATACCTACATCAAACATCTAGTGAGTACTCTAACTCACAGTCTATCTTATCCACAGTACTACCTTGCTGGGAAACCTGCTTCGGAGCCTCCCTATACCAATGGGGTGAGAAGGACTCCCTCTGCCGAGGTCCCTGAGACTGCTACTACCAGACTGCCTCATACTGCCACCTCTGGTGGACTCTTCAAGCTGTATAATAAAGAACTAACTTTGTGTTTGTGCATTCTGAGCCTAGCCCAGTACTGTGGCTCCTCACGGGGCTCCTCTCCATGGGCGTGGTCATTTGCCACAGTACCCAAGGATCCACCCAAACACCGCTTAGCCTTAACAATAAGGTAGGGAGCTCCCCTGGTGGTAAGCTCATCCTTAATCTTCCTTGAAAGATCTAAGAAAATGGTGACCAGGCTGTCCTCCTGCCAATTTAATTCAGAGGCCAGAGTCCTAAACTCCACTGAATACTCACCTAGATATTGGGACCCCTAGCAAAGGTGAAATAGTTCAGAAGCCTTTGCAGTTGCTCAACCTGGCTCCTCGAAGATGGAACAAAATTGTTCCATGAACTGTTGGAGATTAGGAAGAATGGGGTCTCCTCATTCTCAGAGGGAGGAAGCCCAGGCCAGTACTGTTCCATCTATTAAGAAAAGAATATAAGTAGTTTTAGCTTGATTGTCAGGGAACAGTGGAGCCTGCAGCTGAAAGTACATCCTGCACTGGTTGAGGAATCCTCAGCACTGTTTGGGCCCCCTGCATACCAGGGAGGAGCTGGCAGCTGAGAAACAGGCTGACTAGGCACTGAAGGAGGTAGCGGGACCACTACAGGTGGAGGCAGTGCATCAACTTCAGTCAAGGAGTCCAAGTGTGAGGTGAGGTGGTCCATCACAGTGGCAAGGAGCTCCAAGGCACCCTGTTGGTCCTGCTACCTGCAAGCAATGCCAGGGATGGCTTGGAGTGAGGTCAAGTCTGTCAAGTTCATGGCCTCAACAAATTGCTTTTATTTGTGGACCCTTGGGCAAAGGTAGATTGGGCCTGCAGATCCTCATCATCAGCAGGCAGATCCAGGTGAGGCAGAAACTGGTCAGGAACTTCACTTTTGCCAGCCCCCATTCCCCTCGGGTTGAGTCTTTGTTGCCGGGACTGGCAAGATTTAGGGTCTCTACAGATGTCTGGCGAGGTGATCCAAGGCCAAGCTAGAATCATAAACAGGCAGTATCAAGCGTATTGTGAGTCCAGGCAAGGGTCGAGGCAGGCAGTGATCAAGCGTATCCAGAGTCCAGGCAAGGGTTGAAGCAGGTAGCAATCAGGCATATCATGAGTCCATGCAAGGGTTGAAACTCTGTATTCATCTGAGGAAAAGGAAGAGGGACAGATAGGGCTAAAGTAGGCAGGTAAGGTAGGGGCAGGTTAAGTAGACAAGGACTGGAACAGGCTGGACAACGAACATTGGAAGCAACATGCACTACTGAATGTAACTGGACCTGTTGCTGAGGCATTGGCTGTCTTCTTATAATGAGAGGCTGGTGAGGTCATCTAAGGATGTCCTATCACACCAGCAAGGGATGGCATTGTGCAGTCATGTCAGAGAAGGTGCGGCAGTGTCCTGCCATGCTAGGAGGGAGTGCAGCCAGCCCAGCTGTGAAGGCATGGGTGGCAGTTCTCAGGAGAAGTCCGCAAACTACCGAACACAATAGATGCATAGTAGGCAACAGGCTGGGATACTACAGTATGAATGTTGAACCTCTCAAAGATTTAATCTCCCCAATTGAAACATGAAAAAGTCAGCAGAAAGATGGCTGTGGTTTTTATTTTTTAAAAGCAAATGACAGGGAATATACTACTTACAGACACCGAGCTGTGCTCACAGTAGAATTTTAATTAAACCTGAAAAAGGTGACTTCCAGTGAGTTGCATATGTTCCCTTTGCTACCCAAAAATCCATCACTGTGTGCCCCGATGGATTACACCTCCCTAGTCCCTCTCTGTCACTTGTCACCCCCCCCCCCCCCCCCCAAATACACACACACACACACACACACTCACACTTTCCTCTCCATCTTCTGCCCATCCAATCTGAGACATCCCACTCTGATTGCTGCTTAGTTCCTGGGTGATGGGAGGGGAGATTTGGAGGAAAGTTACTTCTTCTAGAAATGTTCTATAAAGGTGGATAGCTTCCTGCTGATCTCACCAGTTATCTATGCACTGTGCAAGAAGCTGGACTTTCCTCCAACACAGTCATGATTTGCAGCTCATGGACCCAACAGGTTCCAACTCTACAGGTTCAGTGATCTTCAGCAGAAGTGGACAATGGAGGGGACAGGAGGCAGCACAATGCGCCAAGGTCAGAGCTTCCTTGTCATTTTGATGACACTTCAAGAATCGTATCTTTAAATAATTACTAACGAAGAGATGTGTAATGCAGCATATACTGAGGACAGAGCCAGAGGCAACTGTGCTTTCCTTTCAGTGCTTACAAAATTGTCACTGACAAGGATGAATCCAAACAAGGAAATAATACTCAGTAAACTATTAATTGTGTATTTTTAAGGAAAACTTATGTCAACATGGGCACCATGAACTGCCAACTGTGCTGTCGCAGATCAGATCACAGATTAAGACCTGTGGCAGCACAATCGTAGGTACGGATGGGCAGACTGAATGGACCAAGTGATCCTTATATTTCTGCTGACATCTTCTATGTTTCTGTGTCTGCATATGATCACTGTGATCAGAATAGAGTTTTTCCTTATGCAGCATACAATATTAAAATCTAAGCAAACAGAAGCTTCCTTTATGCAGCATACATGATTACAACCTCTGACGATGGCAGGTCTATACTAGAGCAGGAATTAGAGCCTGGGGAGGACAGGGCTCCTTTATACAGCACCCATGATCAAAGACTGAATAAAAGGCAGATCTCCTTTAAATAGTGCGCACGCTTATTAACAGCTGGCATGTCTCCTTAACAATGCCAGCCAAAAGAAAAAGGAAGATTCCCTTTATATATTGCCAACAATTCCAGTCTGATCAGAGGACAGTTCTCCTTTACACAGCACACACGATTACAGCTTGAGGAGTGGGCAGGTCTCCTTTACATAGTGCTCATGATTTCAGCCTGAGGAGAGGGCAGGTCTTCTTTACATAGCGCTCATGATTTCAGCCTGAGGAAAGGGCAGGTCTCCTTTACATAGCGCTCAGCCTGAGCTGATGGAAGGGGGAAGAGGGAAGAGGAAAGGATTGATAGCAATAGATCATAAGATAAATATGAGTGAAAGTGTAAGGAGATGGGGGACAGCATTTGGGACAGGCTGAGAAAGAGTTGGAAAAAAGTGAAAAGATGAAAAAGAAGACGAACAGGCAGGAAGTCAGAGTCAGATCGAGAGTGATGAGTACATGAATATTTAGACTGTAGAAAATATTGATAGGAAAAAGTCTATGTCACCTTTGCTAAATAGTGGACCCTGACGGGGGAATAGGTTTTTTTTCTATAAGTTCAATAACCTGGAGCCTGAAACTTCATAAGTTTTTGTCACTGTTTGGCTTGGGATAGGGTGTGGATGGGAGGGAATAGATCACAATCAACAGGAAAACTGCCTGAGATCAATCACCTCTCTCTACCTTTCACATGCTCAAAATGTGAGAATACAACAAGGCACCAAGCTCCAAGTTATATTGTTTGAAAACAGATAAAATGCCATTTTCAGGAAGAGATGACTAAATTTCCATATGCAAAGTTTTATTACCCATAGTTCCTCTTGAAGTAGAGCTACTGGGTATGTATTTTACTATATTCCATTTAATTCTGTAATTCAAGTAGGTTTATGGGTAACAAAACTTTGTGCAAGGGAAGTTGCAGCATGCATTCCTCTTTGGGAGCAAGGTTTTTTTTTTAACAGCCACATAAATTTGACTGCAATTACCTATGCAAGTTACAGCAGTTTTCAAAGCAAACTTGCTTGCATAAGATGTCTTTGAAAATTATTCCACTTGCTATTATCTGTGCAGAACGTTTATGTGCATAGTTTTAAAAATGGAAAAGTATGTGTGTAAGTGCAAAATCCTCCCTAGCTGAGCCCCCCTCACCACACCCCCAAAAATGCCTCCATGCAGCCTGGACATTTTCATATAAGTTTACTCGTGAACCGGGCAGGTGATGTTATCACAGGCCATTTCTGCAGTAAAAGCACCATTTTACCCATGGAAATCCTTTTGAAAATCACCCTCTGTAAACCCATGTAGTTTATTTGTCTATTTTCAGATAACACAGAGGGCAATTTTGAAATTCCCTGCCCGGACTGCAGCCTGTAGCCCATGGCACTAGAAACCCTTATAGCATTTCTCTTTGAAAATAAGTGCTGATTCTGCACGACGCAGGTACAAGGATCCCATAGACTTTACGCTTGCAGTGAGGCGGGTACAAGGTGTGCACCAGAAAGTACATACAATGATGCACAAAGGCAATCACTGCACCTACATTCCCTCTCTTGATCTAACCCTGCCATCTTTTTCCCATGTGTAAAAATTAGTAAGAGGGGCAAAAATCAAACCACATTTTTAGGAAGGGTAAACACACATTTAACAGCATATCAACTCTTGATTGTTGCCCCATAGTTCGTAACTCGGTGCTACATTGTTCAGTTACTAAGCACCTACAGTTGGGCTTCTCAAACCTATTTTGAAGACCCCATAGCCAGTCGAGTTTTCAAGTTATCTACAATAAATATGATGAGATAAATTTGCATATCATGGAGACTCAGGATATGTAAATTTATCTCATGCATATTTATTGTGGATATCCTAAAATCCTGACTGGCTGAGGGGTCCTTAAGACAGGTCTGTGAAGCCCTGACCTAGAGTAAGTTATGAGGGGCACTAAGCTTTAGCAACAGGGCAGGCATCTCTGGTCCTTGGTGCCGCAAGATGGTTAGGTTTACAGTATATCTGCAATGAATGTTCATGAGATGCATTTTCTTGCACCACCGCCACTCCATGCAAATGCATCTCATGCATATTCATTGTGGATATCCTGAAAACCCAACCAGCTTGCAGCACTCAAGGATCAGAGTTGTCTGCCCCTGTTTTAGTAAAGCAAACCTGGGCCCTGTGAGCATAGTAAGTCTCCAAATAAGAATCCTTCCAGGGCTTTAAATTTTTTAAAATTAGGCTAAATAAATTACTGTTTTCAAATAGTTATGCATGGATAACTAAGCAATTACCCAGGTAATATAGACAGCTGAAAACTGCCCTCTCCTGTGCTGGTAAAAGTGCCTGTGCTTTTTCATAGCATAGGTACTTTACCTGCCCCACAGAGGAGCAGGCTAGAGGCAGAAGAAAAAGGAATCAACAGCAGTGCATGGGGGTTTCATTTTGAAATCCCCAGGCATCCTTTATGGTGTTTGCACTCACTATAAAGCAGATGCAAAGTCCACAGGCACAGAATCACCCAACCCCCACCCCCCAGTGCTAGCAAGCCCATGAATTTTCAAAGGGGAACTCCACAGGGAGTTTCCCTTTAAAAATGTATTTCTAGTAGGGATGTGAATCGTGTACCCGATCATTTTAACGATCGGGTTCGGCTGGGGGGGTGGAAATCTGATCGTTAGAGATGTGAATTGGAATTGGTTCCGATTCCAATTCACATCACTAATTTTTTTTTAGTGAGGCCCGCGCCGATAAAAAAAACCCACCCTGACCCTTTAAAATGACCCCCTTAGCCTCCCCCCCCCAAAAAACCTTTTAAAATTACCTGGTGGTCCAGCAGGAGCGCGGGGAGCGATCTCCCACTCTCAGGCCATCGGCTGCGTTAATAAAAATGGCGATGATGGCCCTTTGCCTTTACCATGTGACAGGGCAAAGGTAGCGCCGGCGCCATTTTGAATATTGGCAATATGGCCTGAGTGCAGGAGATTGCTCCCGGACCCCCGCTGGACCCCCAGGGACTTTTGGCCAGCTTGGGGGGGCCTCCTGACCCCACAAGACTTGCCAAAAGTCCAGCGGGGATCCGGGAGCGACCTCCTTCACTCGGGCCGTATGTCACGGTCAGCCCCTGTGACATTGTGAGGACAAAGGTAGCGCCGGCGCCATTTTGAATACTGGCAATACGGCCCGAGTGCAGGAGGTCGCTCCCGGACCCCCGCTGGATCATTTAGTCTAGTCTCAGGAAATATAATGATGATACCAAGATTCCTCATTGTTTAGTCAGTGTTTTGATAAGAGGAAAAGGCATGCCATGAAATGGCATAAGGATATCCTCTTTTTAGCAGTTTATTCTTAAAAAAAATGCTTATGCATTCATTTTGTTTATCTGTCTGTGTGCATATTATCTACCAAACCATTCAACCTACATCAACCACATTTTCAGGATAGATATATCTATATAAATGCTAAAATACAAAATAACATTTTCCCTTAAAACTTATGGATCTAGCAAAACTGAAAAGAAAGTCAACAAATAATTTTATATAATAATAGCTCTTATGAATTTCTCTGCATTTCTTTTCTTACCTGGTTTCCACATGAGAACAAGGTGAGCACAGGAGAAATTTCAGCTACAAATTATGTTTTCGGAACCTACACATGCATTTTAGGCATGGGGGACATTTCCTTTCCTACGTAGAAATTTTACCACATCCCTAATGATCTGGAATATCTTTACCAAAAAGCACAATCATTCCTCAGCTTTGCTCCAGTTCAAGAGTGTCTATGGGTGAGAAAACCTAATGGGAGAAAGAAATATCCTCCATTCCTGCTATTCTCATTTTGTGCAGTTTCAGAAAATCTCAGTGGCACAAAGGTCCTCTTATAAGGCCGATATTCATTATTCAGTGAGCGAGAAACTTGCCCAAGTAGCTTTACCCAGATATTCAGTGGCTCTTTTCTGGATGTCTGAATATTCCTGAATATAAAGTTACCTTGCTAAGTAGCTTCAGGTAGGTATTTCCCAACCAGACTTACCTAGCTAGCTTTAGCTGGGTAGTGTTGAATATCAGCACTCACTGACTAAAATTTAGCTATGCCTGGGAATGTGTCCATCACCAACTCTCTTCATCTGCCTAAATTTTGTCTGGCTAAAAAGTTACTCAGACAAAAATGTTGCTAGGGAACAGGGGAGAAATTTTGATATCTCAGGTTTTGTCCAGGTAATTTGAAAAGTTACTCAGGAAAACCCTTTGAATATTGCCCTCTATGAGGCAAATGATTCAAGGCCTAGTGTTATGCAGGCGCTGAATCCAAATGAATTTATAGCTGCAATAAAAAGAGGGCATGATCTAGTTGGGAAAGAAAACTACACACATGCATTATAATTTTAAAACATGCACCATGCATGCTTATAATGCCCTCAGATGAGATAAAGTAACCATGCAAATGTATTTTAAAGCCAACTAACAACCCAGTCATCAAACTATGCAGGTACTTTCAGTTTGAAGATCTGGTTGGTTTTTGCAGGCTGAAAAGTACATGGGTACTTTGTTAGCTGCCTTATTGAAAATTTACTTTTCTATTCACAAGGAAAAGAGAGAGTGGCACCTGAAAAAAAAAAGAGAGATCGTTTGCTTCGGCACGTGAAGAAAAAATGTTATTGTGGCTTAAAGATTCTATTGCTAAAATACCCCACAAACTTCCTACAGCTATAAAGCTTGTAAATATGTTGTCAATGAAAGAGTTAAAAGGGATTTTTTTTTTGTAACAGTGATCTAGGCAGGATATCAGAGTACAGACACACACTCAGGCATCACCCACTGGAATTTTTGTTAGTGTATAGTGTCATGTCCTGTGCATCGCAGAAGAAACCTTGCCGGATGGTTCAGGGATTTGTGAGCTAGGAATGAAAGGACAGGAAAAATTGGTCTGAATTTATTGTGATCCTGGTCACAAACCATGATTGGAAATGGCTAGGGGTGTGCATTCGTTTTGAACTTATATGTAAAACGCTACTTTTTTTTTTTTTTTAACTTAAAAAAGTGATGAGGCGAAAACGATCGGATTTCCAACTTATTCAACATAGCTATGTTGAATACATTGGAAATCGCAATCGTTGATCCTAAATAAAAATTTAAACCCCTCACCCTCCTTAATCCCCCCCAAGACTTACCAAAACTCCCTGGTGGTCCAGCGAGGAGTCAGGAAGCCATTCCTCTTTTCCTTTGCGAGGAGCACGTGACGTCCGCGTCACGTCGGAGTGACGCGGCCGTCACGTGGTCCACCGCGGTTCCGCTCCCGGACCCCTTGTTGGACACAAACAGAACTTTTGGCCAGCTTGGGGGGGCCTCCTGACGCGGACGTCACGTGCTCCTCGCAAAGGAATAGAGGAATGGCTTCCTGACTCCCTGCTGGACCACCAGGGAATTTTGGTAAGTCTTGGGGGGGGATTAAGGAGGGTGAGGAGTTTAAATTTTTATTTAGGGAACCGGTGCACGTATGGACATAGACTCAACTTATGGAATTCTCCATATGTCCATATTGACCGAAATTGACTCCCCCTTTTCGACTTATGGACTTATGAACATAAACTTTTTGTTTGCACATCCCTAGAAATGGCTGTCTATATATATATTTAAGAACCTAAGATAAGAACATAGGAAGTGCTATACTTGCTCAGACCAAATGTCCATAAGGAACAGCACCATATTTCAAAAAGAAATGCAACTGTCCAGATTTTGCCTCTTTAAACATTAAAAGAAATAAAACTCAGAGCAAAAAATGACCCGAGGATCTCAATGGGTTTATCTTATTTAAATGTTAATCAAAATGTTTATTAAAATGGCAAAGCCCTGGGCTATTTGCTACTGCACATGCGCAGTCTCTTCCGTTAAATGGTATCATATTAACAATCCTACAGGCCAAATCTTGGCTTTGCGCACTGATTAACTCGAGTTTGGCCATGTGTTTTCAAGGGGCATCTATTAGCCCTTATACTGTAAGGGTTTTAGCACCTCAAAAACACTCTGCCAAACCCACTGAAAACTAATAGCACTCATTACATGCAAAGGCATGTTGATGAGGCTATTAGTCACCCAGGATACTGAAAGTATAATGTGCGTCCAATCCGCACATTTTAGGAAACACCCAGAAAAGTATACAGAAAAGCAGAAAATACTGTAAAAAAATGTTTAAAAAAATGGGCCGGCCGGTTCGGTTAGAACGGATGCTCAATTTTTCTGACGTCCATTTTCCTAACTGATCGCTGTCAGCAGGTTCAGAAAATTGACTCATAAAACTGAGCGTCGGTTTCCTGAACCAACTGACAGAGCCACCTTTCCTGGGCCAAGGAGGCACTAGGGGTGCATAATCGTCCCTAGTGCCTCCCTTCAGATTGACCCCTCATTTAAATATAGGACCGCGTGCCCAGGAGAGGTGGCTGGGCATGCGTCGAGAGAGCGGACGCTCAACACGGAGCGCCCGATCTCCCGCATTTCTTACAGAATCATCCAGCTAGTGGGCTGAAGTGTATAAGGTTCAAAATATGTCCACACCCTGGGACTCAAAGAGTTACAAATATCATTTATTCATGGTCAAGTAGTCTAAAGATAATTCTGTTCAACAGAATTTGGTTCCCTGACACAATAGCATTTTACTAATCTGCTGCATTGGGAGGGTCACAAAATGAAAAGATGAAAACAACGTGTAGAGGACTGCTGGCACATTGAACTTTTAATCTTCTCATTCTGTGTCCCTCCCAATGCAGCTGATTAGCAAAACACAGTTGTGTCAGGGGACTGACTTCTGTTGAACAGAACTATCGTTATACTGCTTGACCACAAATAAAAAATAATTGTAATTCTTCACGTCCCAGCATGTGGACATATTTTGAACCTTATACACCTCACCCTACATTTTGCTCTGTGAGATTGTTTTTTCTCCACTTCTTTTCGGAGGATCATGTTACTAATGTCACAAGTGAGCTTTGAACTGAAGACAGAGACATCTGAACATTTTTTGCTTTCCATGTCTTTAATTCATAGTTTACACCCATCTGATCAATTACTTTATTAATGGGGTTCCCATACCTTCTTATCTTTACAAACGTAAAGGTCTCTCTTGACCTCTCTTGTCAGAAGCACTCAGCTTCACCTGGTATTGCTCATGTCCAAAACAAAACTAAAATGTGGAATGCACTCTTAGAGTAATAAAATGATCATAGGAAGAAGCCCCCATATAGTGTATTGTATGTTATCACTGTTGTAATAATTTCCCTTAGCTTAGTTTTTTTTTTTTTTACCAACAGATATCATGGAGCTCAGGAACCACAAAAATCATTCTTATGTGACTGAATTCCTTGTTGTGGGACTCTCCAGTGTCCAGGAGCCACACATCTTCCTCTTCTTGATATTTCTTGCTATTTACCTCATCACCCTCATGGGGAACCTGCTTATCTTCACCCTCATCACTAGTGACTCCCGTCTTCACAGCCCCATGTATTTCTTCCTGGCCAACCTCTCTTTGGTTGACATCATCTTCTCCTCTGCCACTGTCCCCAGCCTTCTCACCAATGTCCTGGGCACAAAGAAGACCATCTCCTTTTTGGGCTGTTTCACTCAATTATATTTCTTCCAATATTTTATGGTGGTAGAGTGTTACCTTCTGGCTGTTATGGCTTATGACCGCTATATGGCCATTTGCCATCCCTTGACTTACCCTATTCGAATGCGCAGGATAGTGCGTATCTACCTGGCAGCTGGCTGCTGGATAAGTGGCTTAATTAGCTCCATAGTCCAGGTGGTCTCTGTCTCTAGTCTGGACTTCTGTGGCCCCAATGTGGTAGACCACTTCTTCTGTGATGTTACACCCCTCTTCAAGCTCTCCTGCTCTGATACAGCCATTAGTGAGGGCCTCTTTATGTTGGTGGTGATATTTGCTGGGATGGGCCCTTTACTTTTTATCCTTACCACGTACATTCTCATTATCACAGCCATCCTGAAGATGCGTTCCACTGAGGGCAGGCACCGGACCTTCTCCACCTGTGCCTCTCACTTCATCGTGGTTGGGTTATACTATGGCAGTGGCATCTTCAGTTACATCTGGCCAACTACTCCCTATGCTGTGAACAAGGATATGAAGGTGGTGGCAGTGCTCTACACCATCGTCACCCCAATGTTGAATCCCATCATCTACAGCCTGAGGAACAGAGAGGTGAAGATGGCATTGAAGAAAATTATCAGCAGAAAGGTCCTGTCATAATAACCACATAACCTCCACAATAGGGAAAAGCTTGGATCTTTACATGGTCTAGTAGAAAGTAAAAAACATCATCAAGCAAACCTAAAACCTGTATCCTCCAACTATCCGCATAAGGCAATAAAATTCAATATTCAGCAGATAGATTGACTGACTGATATCCTAACAAGATGTGGTGCATAGTATTAGAGTAAAGAAAATTGTTTTCCTCCCTGGGAGAAAGACAAGCTGTTACTGGGACTGTGGCACCATACTCTTTCATTTTCAAATACACAAGACTTTTTCCCCACTTTAATCTAGCCCATCCATTGTAGTGGAAGTCCTTTGGCCAAGGACCACAGACTACAGCTATGGACCACATACCACAGTTTACTTTCAAAGCTATGTACATGCATAAAATCCAGTTTTATACATATACGTGGTTATAATAAAATAGCCCAGGGCTATCTGTAAAAGTACATGTACATTTCAGGTATAAGCATACTTTAATGTGAACTGAGCAGAGGCAGTATAGGAGGTGGAGTGAGGGTGGAGATGGCACTTTTTTATTTTAAAATGTATGTGCATAAGTTATACATGTATGTTATTCCCTCTGAAGAGCAGGTGTAGCTTTACATGAGTGAATGTGCATGCATACTTGGCAAATTTCTTGAATATTTTCAAAGCAAACGTATGATGACTGGGATGTTGGCTGTTTGAAAATTATCCTCATATATTATAATTATCCACCCTTAAACTTGGTCCAAATATTTATTATAAACAAAATCCCATCACAAATGTCACAAAATTCAACTTATGAGAAAGTCTAAAAATACAATTTGGAAAAAAAATTAACTCTTGATTGATACTAGGGATGTGAATCGTTTTAGGACGATTAAAATTATCGTCCGATAATTTTAATATCGTCTTAAACCGTTATGGAACACAATACAATAGAGATTCTAACGATTTATCGTTATAAATCGTTAGAATCGTGAGCCGGCACACTAAAACCCCCTAAAACCCACCCCCGACCCTTTAAATTAAATCCCCCACCCTCCCGAACCCCCCCCCCCAAATGACTTAAATAACCTGCGGGTCCAGCGGCGGTCCGGAACGGCAGCGGTCTGGAACGGGCTCCTGCTACTGAATCTTGTTGTCTTCAGCCGGCGCCATTTTCCAAAATGGCGCCGAAAAATGGCGGCGGCCATAGACGAACACGATTGGACGGCAGGAGGTCCTTCCGGACCCCCGCTGGACTTTTGGCAAGTCTTGTGGGGGTCAGGAGGCCCCCCCCAAGCTGGCCAAAAGTTCCTGGAGGTCCAGCGGGGGTCAGGGAGCGATTTCCCGCCGCGAATCGTTTTCGTACAGAAAATGGCACCGGCAGGAGATCGACTGCAGGAGGTCGTTCAGCGAGGCGCCGGAACCCTCGCTGAACGACCTCCTGCAGTCGATCTCCTGCCGGCACCATTTTCCGTACGGAAAATGGCGCCGGCCATACGCGTATGGCCGGCGCCATTTTCCGTACGAAAACGATTCGCGGCGGGAAATCGCTCCCTGACCCCCGCTGGACCTCCAGGAACTTTTGGCCAGCTTGGGGGGGGCCTCCTGACCCCCACAAGACTTGCCAAAAGTCCAGCGGGGATCCGGAAGGACCTCCTGCCGTCCAATCGTGTTCGTCTATGGCCGCCGCCATTTTTCGGCGCCATTTTGGAAAATGGCGCCGGCTGAAGACAACAAGATTCAGTAGCAGGAGCCCGTTCCGGACCGCTGCCGTTCCGGACCACCGCTGGACCCTCAGGTTATTTAAGTCATTTGGGGGGGGGTTCGGGAGGGTGGGGGATTTAATTTAAAGGGTCGGGGTGGGTTTTAGGGGGTTTTAATGTGCCGGTTTTGCGATTTTACGTTTTTTCGATTTTTCACGATTTTTCACGATTTTTCACGATATTTTACCCCCCCCAAACGGCAACAATACGATTCCCTCCCCCTCCCAGCTGAAATTGATCGTTAAGACGATCGAGGACACGATTCACATCTCTAATTGATACATCTTAAAAACAATTGAAGTTAGGTGTATTTTTATAATTTATGTACATAAGTGCTGTTCTGAGATTCATAGCACACTTTTAGCACATGTGTATGACATTTTCTAAATTAGAATTTTTATAACTATTTTATGTAGCATTCATTAATTTTTTTATTTAGTTACTTGGTTTTTGTGATGCTAGGTATTACCTTGTACATGTCCCTGTAGAATAATATCTGGTGTTCCTTCTTATACCAGAGTTGTGAACATTGGATTTGCAGCATCTCCAGCCCTGGTCAGCCAGAGGGATCAGGAATCAAATGTTGATCTCCTTCATTGCAGCATAGAGCATTGCCACAGAGCCATCAGGCCAGTCCTCACAACAGACTTTATAGAATAATGCAGTTCATGCCCTGGTAACACATTGACCAAAAGAAGCGTCAATTCATTGACCAACTAAAGAAGTTAACACACTGAACAACAAGAACATTGATGAATAAGAGATGTCAATACATTGGCCAACAAGAAGATTCAATGCATCACCAACTCAAAAGGTATAAGTTAAGGGAAAAAGCAAGCACTCCAGTTAAAATATATCTAAAGAATTATATACAAATCTCAATTAGAATTAATCTCTGAATCAAAACAAATTATTGGCTCGTGGAAGCTTAATAATAAAACCTTCATTTTTTTAGATTAATTGAAATAGGTGGGTGTTTCCTTAATTCTTACAGTGACAGATTATAGGTCTTAGTAATAAGCACCCATAAATTATATAACGTCATTAAAAAAAAGGTTCCACTGTTCTTGTTTGAATAACTCGGTGGCAAATTCAATATGTGTTACTCAAATTGTCAATGCAGTATATTTTACTGGTTGACAGTATGAACAAGAGAAGTCAATAATTTTGCCAACAAGAAAAGTCAATGTATTTATCAACCAAAGAAATCTACAAATTAACCAAGGAAGCCCACATGCTGACCAACAAGAAATGTCAAGGCATTGAGCAAAAAGATAAATCAATATTAATCACCAAGGGAAGGCAATGCCAACTTGAATGTCCCTGCCACAAAGATTTAAAATAATTCTGACCTTTGGGAAGGAGGATTCTAGGATTTCTTCAGCAAAGAAGTTAATACATTTTGATTAAAAATAGAAAATTCAATTGTAAATGCAGGATTATAAGATCTCCATTACCCCTTTCCCCTTTCCCCTACTGCAAAGTGGACTGCTGCTCTAAGCAAAAACTCCAGATACTAGTTGGCACCACTGAGAAGTAGTTCTCAAACTTTAGCACAAAAAAACTTTTGCAGACCCCCCCCCCCAAATAACTTCACTCAGGCTCCAAACCCTGATCCTATAACACCCAATGCACACCCGATCCTGGGTCCTTTCCCTCTCTCCTTCTTCAACTACCCTCCTCCCCAACCTAGTCTTCCTTCCTTCTCCCTAGTCTGCAGTCCTCCAGCCTTTCCTCCTCTCCCTGGCTGGCAGAGGGGGAATAGAGCTCAGCTTTATGCTCAGTCTTTTCCAGCTGCTGTCTCTACTACTTCCTCTTTACCTCGATATTTTGAGCCAAACAGTCTCCAATAGATCCTACCAGATCTCTGGAACATTTTGTGGTTGAATCCACAAAATCGAAGAACAGCACATTAAAGATGGCAGCACGCAGGAGTTAAGTAAGAAACTCTGTTCTTCTATTGAGTGAAGGGAGAGGGAAGGACAGTAGATCACACACCAAAGGGAGAAGGGATGGAGCACTTCCACGATTGGGTTTGGAGGTGAAAAGAAGAATGCATTGGTGCCAGCAATCTCATGCAGCCTCCCCATCCCCACAATGTGTTGACCCTCCCCATCCCCACAATGTGTTGACACTCCCCAACTTGAAAACCACTGCCATAGAGTTGAGGATGACATTGAATCCACTGGTTCTGTTCCTGCTTATTCCAATTTTGTGGACTGTTGTGTGTGTGTGTGACTAGATAATGACTATAAGAGCATAAGAACATAAGAACATGCCATACTGGGTCAGACCAAGGGTCCATCAAGCTCAGCATCCTGTTTCCAACAGTGGCCAATCCAGGCCATAAGAACCTGGCAAGTACCCAAAACTAAGTCTATTCCATGTTACCGTTGCTAGTAATAGCAGTGGCTATTTTCTAAGTCAACTTAATTAATAGCAGGTAATGGACTTCTCCTCCAAGAACTTGTCCAATCCTTTTTTAAACACAGCTATACTAACTGCACTAACCACATCCTCTGGCAACAAATTCCAAAGTTTAATTGTGTGTTGAGTAAATTGTGCTGCAGGTGGCATGATGGAGCATTCTGGGTGATATCTACCAATAGCTAGAGTAACCAAATGATTTCATGTCACCTTAAATAAGCTGAGTCAGTCCTGGATTTGGCCAATGGCATTCATGGAGATTGGCCTTGCCAACTGACCTCATTCTTACAGAATAGTATGATCCAGTCCTGGTTTTACCCCATAGCATACATGGACTTGTAATTCCAGCTTTTATTAGGAAACAATAGGAAAATGAGAAATATGAGTCTATACATGCAACAGGATACCATCAGGACTGACTCAACCTGTCCTGAAGATATGGGGATGTAGCTTGGATTTCCATAACAATAGCAGGGTGACATCTATGATACTCAGTGGGGTAAAATCAGAACTGGTTCAGCCTGGCCTAGGCAGTGTGAAGTCATTTGGTTACCTAACCAACAACCTATTTTCTTTTCAGGATTCCTTCCACCTCAACTGTGAGTATTCCATTTTGTTTCTACTTCTACGACTTTACCTGTTGTGAAGATGAAGGAGGGCTTCCTTCCTGCTGCACTGGCAACCCACCCAGGTCACCCCAAGGAAGAGGATCCATTCCTGATTGTAGCCCATGAAATACACAGAGATGCTATTCTGCTTTTCTTTGGAAAATCAGAACGGTATCTCCATGCATGTAATAGGGTGAACCAGGGAGTGGCTATACCTTTTTGTATTGGCCGAGGTGAGTCTAGGAGGGATAGGAATACCAGTAGATGGACATTTTGGTTGCCCAGCCTGTTCCTGATGATATGCTTTTAAAAGTTACCTTACACCATCTTTTACAGTTGTTCTGATTGGTCTTCATTTGACGTACCACCCTTTCTGTTTTGTCTGCAGTCATTGTTAAAATGTTGTATATTACTTTTCTATAGAAAAAAAAATAAAGATTGAGTCTGAACAAGTACTTGTAATGCATTGTTTTGGTCTACCTGTGTGTAATTATTATTTTTTATTTGATTTTGTTATTGTGAGGAAGAATACAAGTTGATGTACCTGCTGCCCTCTTCTCTTGCTGTTTCATGATGCCCATAAGCCAGCAAGAATGTAATGGAGGCAGAGCCATTACTGAATTAGCCTGATGATAAAAATGGAAACATGGTAACATGAATAACACGATCAGTTGGACTTCTCTTCTGTGCAATGTTTGGTTAATGTGTGGTTCCAGTGCTTCCAAGGTGATGCTCACACTCTGAGGATCTATGTGCTAGCCCGCACCACAGCTATGGCACATATTAGGTAAAACAGAGGCAGTAACGCTGCTACCATGGCGCTAGTACTCAGAATGCAAACACATTAAAAATAAAACAATCACTTTCATCTTTAAGGCAGCCATGATATTTATCAACAGAAGTAAGTTATTTAATTATTAGATGAGTTTTCAGTTTGTACATTGCTTTGTTTTACTGCTTGTAAGAAAATGCAGTCAATCAAGTAATAGATAAACTAAGCTAAACTAAGTTTTCCTTGGCTATGTTGCTGAGGTAAATTTAGCTACAGCCATTGAGGTGAAATTGCTAGCATGACACCCAGGTTAGGAGACTTCTGGAGCTCTGAGGAAATGGGGAGGGATGCATAGGTCCTATTTTAGCAACCCCTTGCCTGGCCTCTTGCTGCCCTTGCTAATCAGTCATATTTCTTTGAATCAATTAACATAGACTGAATGCAGCCATATTTATATTCTTTGGGGTTCTGTGTTGTGCGGCTCTGCTAGTTAGCTGGATAAGTGCTGCATCACTGAATACACTTGGCTATCTTAAAGTTTGCCAGGTAAATATATCCTGCTTTTTCAAGCTGTGATCGCGCACGAAGCGTCCATAAGATGGGACAAGCTTTCAACTATACACCGTTGAAAAAGTAAAACCCCTGAAGAAGTCCACGAAACACGGACGTGTCGGGTTCATACCGGTGTTCTTGAAAAAAAGCTGTCACCCATGCACGCTCAACATAATACGATAAGTGAATGCTTTCCATCATATAATTTACCTTAAAAAGAAAAATTCTTTCAAAAAAAATTTTTTTTTTTTTTTCTGTTTGCAAAACGCATTGTTCCAAGACCAAGGATTGCTGATACCAGTGATTACAAACATAAAAGTCCATACAGCGTATAACTGTGCCCATATATCATGGTTAACGCTTGAAATATGACTTTCTGAGAGCACCCTCTAAGAAATATTGAGAGGCTCCCTATAAAATATGAGGTATCACATCCTAATAACACAGTTACATTGATGATGTTCTTTTTGATTTAAGTATTACTATATACATCATTATTTATACAGTTCGTTTCCAATTAGTCGAGGTAAATATATCCGGCAGACTTTAGGAAAGCTTGTGACCTGACCAGAGTTAGCCAGATAACTTATCCAGTTATGCTCATTCCCTACCCCTGACTTATCCAGCTAAGAGCTGGATTTTCTAAGGTCGCAGTAACAGGGGGGCGGGGAGGCGCGAAACTGGTAGTTATTCAGCGCGAAACTGGCGGCGATAAAGTCCTTACCTTTCGCCGCCAGCGATGTCTGCGCAGCGTCGGCCCTGATGCCGCCCTGACTTCTCTTCTGGGGCCGACTCCACCCCGACTCCGCCCCCATTTAGTGATCGCACGCGAAAAGACCCTTATCGCGTGCGATTGCTTTTGAAAATGATCCCCTAAGTGGTGCTTGCTGACCCTGGCTGATTATTCCATGGCGCCACTTAGCCAGATAAGTAGGGCTTATCTGGCTAAGTGCCATTTTAAATATTAGCCTCTTTATTTATGCTTCTAACAACAACATACAAGTTTATATTTCCAAGGATAAAAGCAAAAAGCAAGGCAATAGAAAATTAACAAGGGAAAAAGAATTAGGCAAATAATAAACAAGGCTGTTGCTATATTTAGATGAATACATCTATAGAGAAGACCCTAAAACACAGAGAGATGAAAATCAAGGAGATAAAAAGAAGAAATATTTTCCAATAGGAAATATCACTGTAATACAAGTAACCAGAATATAAGCCCTCATACCCTTAGCAATCCTACACCCAGCTCGTCAAACAAGTGGGGACCCTCCACTACTGGAGACTTTGGAATCAATAAAGGAAAAAAATTGAGAAGGCTCAAAAAAGATAAACATCTCTGTAGGAAATATAACGAAACATTTACAGGAAAATGTAAGAGATAACGGGCCCCAATGTTCACAATCTCGTTGTGCATAACAAGAAACTTTTTCCTTCTCTTTTGCGTGGCTTTATCCTGGAAAATACAAACTTTAAACCCCATAAACAGAGATTGAGCACTTTGTAAAAACAATCTAAAGAGCAAATCTCAATCTTATAAAGAGTTAAAGGATACGCATAGGTAGCCCTATGTGTATCATCCACAAAAGTTAATTCCAAAGAAATATTCTCTTTGTTAATTACCAGCATCTCTGGTCTCAGATCAATGTCCACTCGGAAGATAAAAAGCCTTCTGTATGGAAGGCAAAAGCCCCCTGTGATAAACCAAGAAAGTCCCACATGTATATTTTAAACAATTCAGCAGAGAATATCATGGAAACTACCGGAAAATTTAACACTTACAAATTCTGCATTCTCACAGTTTTCCAGATTTTTCGGCCTGTGGTGAACCACATTTTTATCTTGGACAAGAGAAACCTGAAGAGAAAACAATCTATCAGTTTCTTGTAAGTTTTTTATCTGTTCAACACAGACATCTCCTGAGATTGAGTGTTAATGAAAATATTATTTGTGAAATCTTTTAAGGAAACCAATGGTTGACCCCCAGAGGACAGTACAGTCCAGATGCTGTCCAAAGTGATAGGAGAGGGCTTGGGCGTGCAAGATCTTATCTGTGGAACCGCAAAAGTCATACCTTGTTATTGACCCAATAAGAAAGTCACAAAGGAGTGAGAATCATCAGCCCCAGGAAGGAATCCTGTTCCTATACCTTCCCGGTTTGCACCTCCACTGATCACTGCTTACATGCTCCTAAAACAACTCAAATTGGCAGCCTCCAATCCTAAATATTCGCTCATAGCAGTCCCTCCTGTGTCTCCATCCAAGCTGCTACCAGAATGAACTTCGACACAATCCTGCAAAGCAGACATGGAGAATGCCAGGAGAGGGGGAGATCTGGCGTCAGAACTCAGCGACACCTCGGCATCTGCCCCAAGCTACTGTACTCCTCCCTTAGTCACTGCTGCAGCAGCGCCTGACCCTGAAGAAGATGAAAGAGACTGAAGAAGCTACAAAATCACAGCTTGATGCGCCAGAACAGATGGAGGATGGGCCCCCCCACAATCTTCCTTTGCATTTCACTATGAAAAAGAGAAAAGGAAAATTGCTCTGGCAAGTATGGGAAACTGTTCAGTGTGTCCTCTCACAGCGCCATTTTGGACCATGCAGCCATATTTAAATGGCTATGTTCAGCTTAATCTGGCCACTTTAATGTGGCATTCTGCATATTATTATTTTGCTAAAACTAACATTAGATCAGCACGCAAAATGTATTGCCTGCTGGTTTTAATGTATTTTAGTACATGGACCCTCTAAGTATATTTTTTTCTGTTCAGAATTTGTCTTTCTGTAAAATGGATATTCATTGAGAATGGTCATGCAGTTGTTTTTGCTCTAATTCGATTTATGTTACCTGTATTCTGTTCTGAATGTCCTACAGACTGACTTTGAAACACTTTTCATATGTTTGACAGTTAATGACTAGGAATTCACTCTGGCATTAGAGTGTTACTGTAAATGTTAGTATATCACTAGGGGAGGTTGGTAATCCATTCTAATTCCCAAAAAATCAGGTTTTTTTTGTATTTTTTTGTATTTTGTTTAAAACAATTAAATGCATTTTAGAGTGACTGATTAGTGAGATCAAGCGCTGAAGAGAAATCTAGTTCTATGTGCAAAAGAGAACTAAGGGAAACCAATCATATAAAGTCATACATCAGCTATGATGTGCACTGCAAATCATAAAAGAAAAATGGTACATGAAAACATAGGGGCGGATTTTCAGAGCCCTGCTCGCGTAAATCCGCCCAAAACCGGGCGGATTTACGTGAGCAGGGCCCTGCGCGCCGGGAAGCCTATTTTACATAGGCCTCCCGGCGCGCGCAGAGCCCCGGGACTCGCGTAAGTCCCGGGGTTCTCCGAGGGGGGGCGTGTCGGGGGCGTGTCGGGGGGCGGGCCCGGTCATCGCGGCGTTTCGGGGGCGTGTCGGCAGCGTTTTGGGGGCAGGTACGGGGGCGTGGCTACGGCCCGGGGGCATGGCTGCGCCCTCCGTACCCGCCCCCAGGTCGCGGCCCGGCGCGCAGGAGGCCCGCTGGCGCGCGGGGATTTACGCCTCCCTCCGGGAGGCGTAAATCCCCCGACAAAGGTAAGGGGGGGGTTTAGACAGGGCCGGGCGGGTGGGTTAGGTAGGGGAAGGGAGGGGAAGGTGAGGGGAGGGCAAAGGAAAGTTCCCTCCGAGGCCGCTCCGATTTCGGAGCGGCCTTGGAGGGAACGGGGGTAGGCTGCGCGGCTCGGCGCGCGCCGGCTATATGAAATCGATAGCCTTGCGCGCGCCGATCCAGGATTTTAGCGGATACGCGCGGCTCCGCGCGTATCTACTAAAATCCAGCGTACTTTTGTTTGCGCCTGGAGCGCAAACAAAAGTAGGCTATTCGCGCTCGTTTTAAAATCCGCCCCATAAATATTAAATAAAAAACATAATCCAGAGTGAAAAACATAATCCAGAGAGTGAAAAAGTCCACTGAGCTAGCTGACACCACAAAATTGTGCTGTGCTTGGACATAGAAACAAATCATTGCATGGTTCAGGATCCCACAATCTAAGGATGTCTTCCCAGTCACTCACTGTTTCCTTGACTTTCAGACAGATATTTTAACAATATGCAGGAGGAGGAAGACCAAAAAATCATTTGGCCTCTGTTCTGGGTATCTGGAGAATGTGAAACCCAAAATGAAAGGTGAAAGAAGAAATTAAGCCAGAACTGCACTAATATATTTTTAAATAAAAGAAAAAGGAGCTGCAATCAATTACAATATAAAAGATCTTGAACTTGGACTTCATCCTCCCACAGAAGGAAGTGGAGGGTAAGGAGTCTGTGAAGTGTGCTAGTAGTACAAAATCACTGGTGCTTGTCATAGCAAATGATGTACAACTGACAAACAAATAAGTAAGTCAGTACACACCTCTACAGAGGTGAATCTACATTCAGGTGTCTCTGCAGGGTTTGGGGTTGGAAAATACAGACCTGCTTTCGATGTAGACCAGTGGTTCCCAACTCTTCCCTGGGGACCCCCCAGCCAGTCGGGTTTTCAGGATATCCACAATGCATATGCATGAGAGAAAATTTGCATGTGCTGCCTCCAAAACATGCACATTTTCTCTCATGCATATTCATTGTGGATATCCTGAAAACCCGACTGGCTGGGAGGGGTCCCAGAACAAGATTTGGAACCACTGATGTAGACCATACCCTATCTACTTTCTCCCAGAGAAGGGTTCTGAAAACCCTAAAGGATTCAATGCTTCCTAGCCCAGAAGAAATCCTGCTTTCTCTGGGTCTGTGCAAAGAATTCAGGAGTCGGACAGAATGATCAACCAATGCCAAAGCATGCTTATCATTAGTTGGTGATCAGCAAGGCTCTCCACCAAGAGACAACAATTTCAGCAGGTCTGAACATGATCTCAGACAAGCCTTGTGTTCCAATATACACTAGTTTACAGAGGTCTTAGCTTTTGCAGTCAACAGGTAGACTTCTAGACATTTTGGAAACTCCTCACTACATTCCAGTTGATAGAAAGTGGAGAGAAGTGTTGTCTTACTAAGTGGCTGGAAAAATTGGAAACTAAGACTATGAATGCAAGTAAGGACCTAAAGGCCCATTTAAGAATATAAGAACATCTAAGAACATAAGAACATAAGAAATTGCCCCAAGGGTCCATCAAGCCCAGCATCCTGTTTCCAACAGAGGCAAAACCAGGCCACAAGAACCTGGCAATTACCCAAATACCAAGAAGATCCCATGCTACTGATACAATTAATAGCAGTGACTATTCCCAAAGTAAACTTGATTAATAGCAGTTAATGGACTTCTCCTCCAAGAACTTATCCAAACCTTTTTTGGACCTAGCTACACTATCTGCACTAACCACATCCTCTGGCAACAAATTCCAGAGCTTAATTGTGTGCGTTGAGTTAAAAAGAATTTTCTACGATTAGTCTTAAATGTGCTACTTGCTAACTTCATGGAATGCCCTGTTAGGATTTATGAGTATGTGGGACCTTGGAACGAGGTGAGAGATGGTACCACCCATGGGGAGGAGCCCTGTGAACCTCACTGTCGGGAGGCGAGGTCTCAGCTAAGAGGTGTGCAGAGCAGCATGTGCTGGAGAGAGTGGAGAGGAGAGGACAGAGGAGTTATAGAGGGTGACCCCTAGAGATGGAGCCACAGGATGTCAGTACAGGGAACTGACTTCTCTTTTAGCTGGAATGTCCTTAGAATTCTTTATTAAAGGAGCAGAGTGACACTGCCCGTGGAGCGGAGAGTGAAACAGAAAGTCACACAGATGCTGATGTGTAGCAGGTCTGTGCAGTGGGGAATCCCCATGGGGGAATCCTCTGTAGAGATGAACGGTGATGGTCCGTAGAGGTGGGGTACACTGTTGAGGGATCCTCAATAGCATTGGCACGACAATGGTCCGCAGAGTTGGGTACACCGATGAGGGTCCTTAGTAGCGTTGGTACGGCAATGGTCCGCAGAGCGGGGTACACAGATGAGGGTTCTCAGTAGTGTTGGTATGGAAATGGTCCACAGAGTGGGGTACACCGATAAGGATTATCAGTAGCGTTGGTATGGCAATGGCCCGCAGGGCGGGATACACCAAAGAGGGTCCTCAGAAGCATTGGTTTGGCAACGATCCACAGAGCAGGGTACTCACGGTAGTAGAGTGAGAGTTCCAAAGGAAGCCCCGGGGAACGGGGCAAGTAGCAGTCCAAGAAGTAAGGCCCTCTGAGGAGCGGATAGTCAGAGACAGGATAGGGCCCCCGGGGAGCGGGCACCCAGAACGTCTCGTCTAGAAAGCAGGAACTGGAACGCAGGTCAGACGTGAGCGGATTCAGCAATGAGGCAGGGCCAGCCGGCTTAAATCTCCAAGAGTATTGACATCATCTGCCCCGAGGTTCCCACCATGACTTAAATAAGGATGGCCAGAGGGCGCGCACACACACCTAGGGAACTCCCAGGGCAGATGGTGGTCTGCAGCTTCTACGCCATGCAGGAGGGCCTGAGAACTAGGGCATGCAGGCTGGCGGTAGCCTGAATAATTTTGTATTGTCTGCAAATTTCATAACCTCACTCGTCATATTCATTTCCAGATCATGTATATATATATATTTATTTATTTATTTATTTATTTATTTATTTATTTATTTATTTAAAAACTCTTCTCTACCATCATTAAGTTAACCATCACAATGGTTTACAGCAAGGCACAATAATGAAAAATATGAGTGGTATAGATTAAAAATTAAAAATGTGCCATCATAGTACGGTAACAATTTAATACAATAAATTATGCGTGTAAGTTAAGCTTGTGTGTTAAGAACATATTAGGCGGTATGGATTTAACATTAATATGTATTTGTAGGTTAGAAGTAACAATTTCTAGTTTGGTGCGTCCGTATCAATCCAAGTACAGATCCCTGAAGCACTCCACTGTTTACCCTTTTCCAATGAGAAAATTGACCATTTAATCCTATACTCTGTTTCTAGTCTGCCCAATTTACTTTCTGATGCATTGATCACAGTTAATCTCTGGCTTTCTTTTCACTTTTTCACAACTAGGGATCCCATGTGCTTATCTCTTATCCCATATCTTGATTGGAGTTGGTCTTCCCCTTTGCTGCAGTAAATCCATCAAAGGCTAAATACTGAATGACTAATAGTTAGAAAGAACCATAAGGGAAGGGAGCCTGAAGAAAGAGCCCAAGAAGGCATGAGACCATTGACGAATGACTCAGTAAGACCTGTATAAAACATTGATTGTTTTAGCAAGACCAATAGTTGGTAAATACCATGAAGTCATTTGAAAAGAACCTCTAAAACAGCCAGTGAGTAGAAAAACCAATCAAAGATACCAAGAGAGGCTTAGAACAGCAGCAACACTGGTGATTTAAAAAAATGATAGGTGGAGAGCAAGACAATAAGAAGAATGGCATCAATTGACTATGGCAGGAAGATGAATAACATCAAAAGCCCAAGGCACTAGAAGAGAGACAAAATGGTACCAAGAGTAGCATGAAGTGCCTAAGGGTCCATGAGTGGTGCAGCAAGTATGCAAAGCTTCGAATTGCCAGAACAAGACCAAGAGACAGCAAGTACTATAAGGAAATTTAGAAAGAACCTCAAAGACAGCTGGAGCAGAAAAGGAACCTCCCAAAGGTACCAAGAGAAGTTTGGAACAGCAGCAGTGGTGGTAGCAGCAATACAAGTGATTAAACCCACAAATACTAGAACAGAGCAGTGCTGCTTAGCAAGTCAAGTTAGTATGTTTGGCAGTGGTACACACTGTTTACTGGCTGGCTATGGTGAAATAGTGTGCAACAGTTATACAGTACAATGCTATACCCAGTAACTCTCAGAGTATGCAAAGAAAAGACAAAGCTCATGCTAGAGTTCACTGTAATCTCTCACTGAAGCTAATAGTAGCTGAAGATTAGAAGGCAAGACTGCAGCATAGACAGACAAAGATGAAGCAAAACTCCCAAGTCATAGAGTATGGGATATCAAAATCAGTACAGATACATCAAAACCTCCAAATCATAGACTACTGTAAATTGCAAACAGTACAGATGCATCAAAACCCCCAAGGTGTAGAGTGATAAGATCAAAAACAGCAAAGAGGCATAGAGTGCAGATAATGGCTATTAGTACAGAGGCATCAAATACCCCAAGGCATTGTGTGTATTGTATGGCAAACAGCATAGATTCATCAAACCCAATGGCATTTTGTGTATTATATGGCAAACAGCAGAAATGATTTAAAATCCCAAAGGTTTAGTGTACAGAGAATTAAAAAGAGCATGGAGGTATAAAACCCCACAAATTGTAAGTTGTATTGTAAGGCAAAAAGCTCAAAGGCGTCAATAGTCCCAAGGCGTAGAGTGTGGGGTATCACAAACAGCAAAGAATCATGAAAACCAAAAACGTATAGAGTACAGGGAATTGTAAAAAATCATTGGAGCATCATAATCTCCAAAGTGTGCAGTGCAGGGAATCACAAAAAGCACAGAGGCATCACAACCCTCAAGGTGTAGATTGTGGTATATTACAAATATCACAGAGGCATCAAAACTCCCAAGACATCAGGAGAGGGCAAAGGGAATCAGCAATAGTTGTATGAAAAGTTCAAGGTAACAAAAGAGCAGCAAAGGCAATACCAACAGTGGCAAGAGTAGTGCCCCAAGGCACCACAAAACAGCAAAATAATACCAATAGTGGCAAATGTTCTCCAAGGTATCATGAAGAGCCAGGAGTAGGCCAAGCAGTAATAGTGGCATACTTATGCAGCAAGGTATAGATGCAGGAAGGAGGTGTGGTGAGAGGAGAACATTATATATTTTTTTCTTTGTTCAATATTATTTCTTTTGAGGGACAAAACACCCCAATTTAAACAAAAGAGAAGCAGGTAGGAGACATAGACTATGATAAATAAGTACAACAGAACAGCAGACAACCAGAAATAGGTGGGGTGAAAGGAGAAACTTGCACATTTTTTTGTTTTACATTTTATTTAGGGGAAAAATACCCCAGTAAAAACAAGAAAGAAGCAGATTGGGAGAACTGGACTGGAATCCAAGTGACAAGCAATACAGCATCATCAAAATCTCAGAGACATTGCAGCAATGCAAAGTGATAAAAATACCACTACCAAAATGTAGAGTCAGGAACAGACAGCAAGGCAGAGTGGCAGGAAGACACCAAAGTGCTTTCAGTCATCCTGCCATGTGCATGAAAATTATGGGAAACCCAGCAAAGGCAGATTGATTTTCAAAAACAGAAGCTTTCCCAACAATTCTAGTGCTTACGATATCCCCTGCCATTGAGAAAAAACATTAATTGGCAAGCAGGTTGGGGGTAGAAATAGTAACATTAAGCTACCTTGGCAAGGTCTGGCCAGTCTGCTGACTTGTGTTTCCCAAATTGCCAGAAGATCTATGACTTTGTCCTTGATGGAGTCTTTCAGATAGCATGTCACAGAAATTTATGCTGAGGTCTCCTGTGCTAGGGTCTCCTCTGCTGGATCTCTGCCAGCTGCTATAGCTATGGGCTGCATCAAGAGAGATGGTTTTGTTGGGGCAACATGGCTATGGTTTATTGAAGTGAGGGAGAAAGCAGTAGCTGACAGGATGTTGCTCATGCTTGCAATACTCTCTGGTCTGGCCACTCTTTTCTGTACTGCATCACCACTGCACCTCTGCCTCTGGCATTCCTGTTCACACACCCTAGCTGCCTACATCTCCTTCATGTAAGTGAGATGCTGGAACCAGAGGGTGAAATTGCCTTTCACCTGTAGACACAAGCTATGATAATCATATAAGTACTGTATACTATTAAAGTTTTAAATCTCTCTTTCACCTGCTGCTGCAAGACGTCTACAAACTGCAACACCTCTGTTTTCATTCCCTCTTACTCATAGAAAACCTCTAACTCCTCTCCCACAATATTTATTATGGGACTGGCCCTGCTAAGGGTGATGCTTCAGGACCTCAGATCCTCTATGGCATCCTTGAAAGGCTTCAGGACTTCTACAGTTGCCTTATCACTTTCCAATCATGATACCTAAGGTGGTGATCCACTCCTATCTCCATTTCCAGACATAGGTCATGAAGAGTTGTCTATACTCCACTAATCTCTGCAACATCAGATATTTAGAATTCCAGTGGGTACCAACACCTTGAATCAGACACTTATGAGGCATCCCAAATTCTTCCTGCTTCTCACAAAGAAGTTGCCCACCCTTTACACTACAAAGAAAATGCCTTACTATTTTCCTGCATCTATCTATCAGGTCCTTCTGGACTGGAATTCCGTGTTCCTTAGACCCCAGTCTCAAGGTATCCCTTATTACCAGGTGCATTAAATGTGCAAAACAATGAATCCCCTGAAAACCCCCATCTTCCACTCTCCTTCATATTTGTACTACTGTTTGTCGCAAAAAACCGCAGTAAGAATACTCCTGCAGCTCTGGTCTAGCTGCTAGTCCTCTAGCATATTTTGTATGGCTGTTGGAATATTGCATAAGGTATGGGAACTATCAATTACCTGGGTGTGCAGCACAGCCCACCTGCAAATTGATGCTCAGTCCCCACTAGAGGTGCTGCCTGCTCCTATCTTGGCCAGTTCCAATCTATGTACATCAGGAAGAGGTAGGTGTGCATAGCATTTGTGCTGGTCCAGATGTCACTGGTGAAAAGCACATTACTCCCCTCTGTATTGGCCAGTTTTGCTGCATACAACTATTGATTGTACAGGGCGGGGAGGCTAGCCTACTGAATGTAGTCTTGGAGGGCACTTTGCAATTGGGGACTAAGAGGTATAGCAGACACTTAAAACTTAAGTTCTCCACTATCTACAGAAGCATGTCATCCAGGGTAATCAGTTCCACAATGTGCATCAAGTTTGATTTTCAAAAGCATTTACTCACTTAAAACTGGGTTTTACATGCACAAATGCACTTTTCCTGTGTACATTCTTATGAAAATTACTTTAATAAATGTTATTAAATTTTCAATAGGTTTTACCTGCATTAATAGCACGTAACATGGTAAATGGTTTTTGAAAATTGCTACAATAGTATGCTACATTTACATGCGTAACTCCTTTGAAAATTCATCTGTAAGTCAATACTTTGGATAATGTCTGCCTCTTGTACCAGGACAATGATACAGAACACTACTCCAACTCCTCTAAGATGGCTTGCTGATGATGATGGATAGTTGTGGATTGATGGCCTGTTGCCTGATTGCTGAATGAGGCCATGAAAAGGTCTTCCCCTTTTCAATCCTTTTGCTACTGCTTCTGTTTTAAGGGTGGGCAGAAACGGTCCTCAGACTAGTACTGCCACCCTCCCCTTATGTTAATGCCAGTGAGTGATGTTTATGTAGGTGATGATATTATATTCCTTACTACAGTGAATGCATTGAGCAAAACATGGGTCCTCAGTCACTTTAAAATGCCTCCACAAAATGGATGTCTTCCACAATCTCCTCTTTGGATCCTTTGGGGTGCTCCTGTTAGCACTTAGAGATTGAGAGTGAACATTGAGAGAAAAGACCAGGGGCATCACTTGCACTTTCTACCTATTCTGCCTGTTCTTCCTGAATGTTGCTCTCAATATCATCAATATCATCTATATCTCCTTCTTTCTCACTAGAGACTAAGAAGCTACTGACTAGTTATCCCAAATTTTCTTCAGCTACTAGCTCTTTGATATCCTCTGATTCACTGAACTCAAAACATGATTCTTCCTTGAAATTAGTTTTTGAAAATAAAATCTCCATTACTTCAGAAGCAGTAATCATGGAGAAGTACACTGCTGGTTTTGGATGTAACGCTTCTGCTATCCCTGTCTTTGCCTCTGCTATGTCCACACCAGCCTCCAAAGGCTCTGCTGCCTTATGCGCCTACTCCAAAGCAAGAGGAGGAGGAACAGGTAATGGTGGCACTTTCTCTCCCAATTTTAATTTTTTATGGTTTGAGCCAGCTTCCATTTCTGGCTTTCTGTAGCTAAAAAAGCTCTTTTACGTTTAGGGGCAGGACTCCATATTTTTCACTGCTGCTATTGATTGTGTCTACAAGCTAGACTGGCTCTTCAAGAACACCCAATCCTCTGTCTATGACTTTCTTCTGCCCGCTGTCATTCCCTCCTTTCCCCTTTACTTCCAGTAGCATGATAGAAAGGAAAGTGGCTACTGGTGTTTTTGATATCACAACATAGTTTATTAATATATTATACCATTAACCAGTACTATTCTAATACTGACTGTCTGCCACACATACAATTAAGTTGACAGACTGATTGCATTCTAGTACTTAGTAAATACTGCCAAGCAGAGTTAGCAGCTTGCCAGTAACACAAACTATCTTCTATCTGGCTATCCCTCACTGTGCACAAAAATCTCTCTCACACACACACATAAACACACACACGCACACAATGTATGAATGTGCACTGTTAACTGACCCCTTTTGCACACCCAAAACAATGCTGACAGAGAAGAAACTTACAAAGCTGGCAAGGCTGCTTTTCTGTTTATTGCAATCTTTCTCTGCAATCTGCAGAGACATAAAATCGCTGTTGTTCACTGCTTCCTTGTCTCCATTGCCCTGCTTCAGTGAACAGACAGAATACAGTGCTTCTGAGTTCTGACTCTCTCAACATGAGAGCACTGCAACTGTAGCAGTGAAGATACCCTTTACCAATGTCAACATTCTTCTTTCTCCTTCTTTTTAAGAACTTTTTTTAATCTTTCCTTTCATGTAAACAGATCTACAAAAAAAGACAATCTTTTCCTGCAAAATCCAACAGAGAAAATGTTTCATTGCATATGCTCAGACCTTTCAGTGGATCCATGTGCCCACTGTAGGCTAGTTTTAAAATGCTTCTCCCTGATTGGTCTTCTATCCTGTGTACTTGCCTATTTCTCCCACCTTGGTTTCATCCAGACTGTTACTTCATTGGAATTGCTTGTTTTCTATACTTACCATCAGGCAAAAACTTCCAGTCTCACTGTTGCAATTTTACATGGGCCATAGACTTGAATAGGAAATATAAATGAATGAAACAAACATTTTTGTTTATTTTTAGGGGAACCACAAATGAAATGAAAATGATCTCATTTGTTGCATTTCATCCATTTGTTTCAAACAAATACACATCCCTACTGACTAACTTTAGCCAAATAACTTTAAATCTAACAGCCATCTTTTTAATATCACTGGTTAGATTTAAAGTTATCCATCTACAGGTTAGGGCTGGGGTGCCAGGAGGAAGGGTGGGGGAAGATGAGCTGGCCAGAGGTAAGTTTATATGGCTGAATCTGGGGGTGGGATGGGGAACTGTGACAATCCATCTCTTTTAAAAAGAATATTTGTTAATGTTTGTGGGACCTTGAGGGGAAAGGTAGAATCAGGCCAGCAGACCCTATATTGCAAACCTTGAGAAGGGTAGAGGGATCAGGCCACTAAGTCTGCTTGAGTGTTATTTTTATAATTCTATTTGGCATTTAACGGATACATTTTATTTTAATATAGCTGGCTAAGGTTAAAGTTATGAGGTACAAGTAGCCAGATAAACTTTAACCTTGCTTTAACATAGGGAAGCAAGACTCGCAGTTCGCTGCCACACCACCCCCCCTCCCCGAACGAAATCACCTCAACACATAATGTGGCATTAAACACAAGGCCGCAGTTTATTAACTCACTAACCCGAGCCCTTAAACTTATACATAACATTAAATATGCAATAACTCCCACCCCGCCTCCCTCTTTACTAGGGGTGTGCATTCGTTTTGAACGCATATGTAAAACGCAACTTTTTTTTTTTTTTAACTTAAAAAAGTGATGAGGCACAACGATCGCGATTTCCAACTTATTCAACATAGCTATGTTGAATAAGTTGGAAATTGCGATCGTTCATCCTATATAAACACATAAACCCCCCACCCTCCTGACCCCCCAAAGACTTACCAAAACACCCTGGTGGTCCAACGGGGGGTCTGGGAGCGGAACCGCGGTGGACCACGTGACGTCCGCATCACTCCGACGTGACGCGGACGTCACGTGGTCCACCACGGTTCCGCTCCCGGACCCCTCGTTGGACCCAACCGGAACTTTTGGCCAGCTTGGGGGGTCAGGAGGCCCCCCCAAGCTGGCCAAAAGTTCCGGTTGGATCCAACGAGGGGTCCGGGAGCGGAACCGCGGTAGACCACGTGACGTCCGCGTCACGTCGGAGTGACGCTGACATCACGTGCTCCTCGCAAAGGAATACAGGAATGGCTTCCTGACTCCCCGCTGGACCACCAGGGAGTTTTGGTAAGTCTTGGGGGGGATTAAGGAGGGTGAGGGGTTTAAATTTTTATTTAGGGAACCGGTGCACGTATGGGCATAGCCTCAACTTATGGAATTCTACATATGTCCATATTGACCGAAATTGACCCTCACCTTCGACTTATGGACTTATGAACATAAACTTTATGTCTGCACATCCCTACTCTTTACCCCTCTTCACTTACCACAGCATCCCCCATGGTAAGAATCTGTAGACACCCCCTCTCTTACCCCACCACGGCTCCAGCGAGGGTAAGCGTGCGGCCTAAGCATCGCCCCCCCCCCCCCTTGCTCTAAGGCCTTCCCGTGTAGCAGCCCCAAGCTACACGGGCATTTCCCCCCCCCCCCCCCAAATGTTCTTTGCACACCAAATACACCTTAGGGCTCGGGTTTACCGCCACAAACAAAAGTAACTCTGTTACCTTTGTTCCCCCACTGCGGCCCTCTAAACATGCGACTGGTCCATGAATCCTTCCTCCAAGGCATTATTGAATAAATCCACGCCAATTTCAGACAAATGCACCCCGTCTTCCGAAAAGAAACCCCCAAGCATTTGCCACGACCAATTATGCCGGACCCAAAACCCACCCTGCTGAACCAACCATTTGCCAATCTGTCGATTCAACTTCTTAACTCCCTTACACCATAAAGGTTCACGACAGTACTTAATCCAGACTATAATGTCTGACCAACCCACCCTGGTACTTGGCATGTCGTTCATTATGGAAGCTAAGTCTTTTCGCATTATCGTTAACAATTTACGACACGAAATTTTGCCTATATCGTTGCCCTCCCCCCCCCCCCCCCAAATGAATGATCATCAGCTTTGGCGCTCCCCAAATTTGAACACGCCGCTGGAGGAAAGATCGCAGCTCTCCCCATCGCATGCCCCCCTTCCCAAACCATCGTACAGTCCAATTCTCCGTATTCATGTTTAAATGCTCTCCATACGGCCTCTTCGCAGCCCTGCGCTGTGCGCGATGAACGAATGAATGGCCCACGACCCAGGCACATTCACGTTTGGCATTGACCCCCGCATCTGCAAAACAAAGGACTGCATTAAATTCTGAGCATTACCCCTACCCCTCCCTTACTTGCCCTTCATTTCCGCACGTACGCTCTGAAAGCCGCTGATCTCCAACGCCCAATTGCTTGAATTCGCGTATCTCACCATCCCAACTCCGCGGCCGTAGTAGCCGCACCAATTCGGAAAGAATGCGGTGAATAAACCCCTTCATCCCAACCCAGACTCTTAACTTCTAGCTGCAATACCCTAGCGAATTGGTATCTTGTTAATGGTGATCCGTCGTCATGGATCAAAAAAGATCCCCCAACTTTTGGTCGAATCTGAATGAAAGCATTTGTTCTCCTAACCGGTCATGCAAGGTCGTCACGCGCCTCAACCAGCGTTATCCAGCTATCTCAACCCGTCTAATCCGTCTTGGATCGTCGGATGAGCATACAAATCTTATGTTCGGAAACCCACATATCCTGCGCCCGTAACCCCTCTCCACTGTAATGCTCTTTAGACCGCACCACTAATTCCCCAATTCTCAAGGCCCCGAAAAAGGCCAATGAAAAAGCCGTCCTAAATAACAATAACTCATAACTGGACCTACACACCTTTTTTAACTGTGTCGTAAGCTGCAAGAATTCAATGTACCGTATAGGCTTCCGCTTGTCCGGCTGCGTCGGTTGTACCCTCCCCCATCCCCTTATCTCCCGCTGAACTGAAAATCCCTGACTCAGAGACCATAACCCCTCAGTCTTTGAAAGAACACGAATCCCGCTAGATGACACCGCACCGATGCCCTCGAATAACCCGCACTCTTTGCCCACAGAATAAATTGTACAACATCCCCCTCCCTAACCTCCCCCCCGTCCATCCCCACCCATGCAACACACAAGACACCAATTCTCTGTCCATCACGTAGGATCTCCACGTCGCCGGCGCCATGGATCGTCGAATCAAGTGCCACGCCTCCTCACGCCAAGGTTCCACAGATACTCCGAGAATGCCTCTCCCCTTTGACGTGCCTGCGGTGCCTCGACCCAGAATACGTCCCACTTGAAACGAGAAAGAGCATCGGCAATTACATTTTTGCTACCTTCTACATGTCTTGCCGTAAGAGTCACGTTCCACTTCAAACACAAAAATACCAACTCCCTTAACAGCCCCGATATCTTGGGGCACCTCGCAGATTGCCTATTGACTATCTGCACCACCCCCAGGTTATCGCACCACCATACCAGCTTCTTGTTCTGAAATGCCCGCCCCCAAATCGTTAATGCTACAATCATAGGGAACAACTCTAAAAAGGTGATATTCTTGGTGATGCCCTCCTCTACCCATGATCTTGGCCACCTTTCCGTGCACCATTGACCCTGAAGATAAACGCTGAAACCCGTACTGCCCGCCGCGTCTGAATACAATTCCAATGCCTCGCTCGAAATCTCCCTCTCCTGCATAAGCCGCACTCCATTGAACGACTCCAAGAACCCTTCCCATACTCCTAATTCATCTTTAACTGCCTTCGTAACCGAATGAAATGATGCCCCTCTCGTATTCTGACAGTCCTGGAAGACAACCGTCGGATAAAAGCCCGACCCATGGGGATAGCTCGACAAGCGAAGTTCAAGAAACCAATCAAAGATTGCATCTGCTTCAACGTTACTTTCACTGAACCGCGAACCAATTTCACCATTTCCTTCAGGTGCTCCACCTTGTCCAACGGCAAACGAGACTCCATCGCAACTGAATCCAATTCGATACCTAAAAAGGTAATCCTGGTCATGGGCCCTTCAGTTTTATCCTGCGCAATAGGCACTCCTAAGTCCCTGGCCACCTATAAGAAACCTGCAAGCTGATCCTGACAAACGCACGTCCCCTGCGGCCCAACAAATAAGAAATCGTCTAAATAATGTAAAATCTCCTTGCATCCCGTCCTCCGCCTCGTCTCCCACTGCAAGAATGTGCTGAACATCTTGAAGAACGCGCAAGAAACTGCACAGCCCATCGGGAGACAACGGTCCACAAAGTAACCTCTGTCGAAAGAAAAACCCAGTAACGGAAAACTACTAGGGTGAATCGGGAGAAGTCGAAAAGCAGATTCAATATCCGCCTTATTTATTTATTTAACACTTTTCTATACCGACCTTCATGGTAGAGACCATATCAGATCGGTTTACATCGAATTGGGGAACTGAACCAAGAACAGTAACCAAAAACAATAGGTTGAACATGAAAAACAAAGTTACATTTAACAGGGAAATTAAACTTGGAAGCATAGATTGCTGGAAGGAAGGAAAGGCTTGAGACAGAAGAAAAATTATTAGTATAAACAAAGCTGAGTCAGGGGGCTCTTATTCTGGATTTAGGGGTAGTATGGAGATCCATTGCTCCTGAAGGAAGTTCTGTCGACTATTGTGTGTCATGGGTATCTGAGAAGGCTTGGCGGAAAAGCCAGGTCTTAAGTTTTTTCTTAAATGTTAGTAGGCAGGGTTCCATTCTGAGGTCAGCTGGGATGTTGTTCCAGATAGTTGGGCCTGCTGTTGAAAAGGATCGGTCTTTAGTTGAGGTGAGATGTGTGGCTTTTGTAGGTGGGGTCTGTAGGGTTCCTTTATATATTTCTCTAGTTAGTCTGTTGGTGAGGTGGAGATTGAGGGGGAATTCGAGGTCCAGATGCAAGTGATTGTAGATGGCTTTGTGGATTAAAGTGAGTGATTTGTGCCTTGGCTAACACCGTAACCCACCTCCCGGATCAGCGTAATGGCCTGATCAAACTAAGAATACTTCACCGTACAATGATGTCGTGGAATGAAATCATTTACGGAACTACCTTTCGGGTAAGATAAATTCAAAATCAATCTGAACTTCCCTGGCGCCTTCTTCAGAATCACCACCAAAGGAGACAAATGCATCTTAAAGTATGGTTGTTCCGCAAAAGGCCCCACAACTCTTCCCAGCTGAATTTCCACGTCCAGTTACATATGCGTGACCGTCGCCATCCGATAAGCCGACCTGGAATTGTGAATCCTCCCCCCTTCCCCTGGACCGTCGTATGGGATACAAAACCCTTCTCGAAACCCTGCACTCAACAAATTGGCAGCTTCTGTATCTGGATAACCCCTCAACCTCTCAATCAACTCCGAGAGTCTGATGGGTGAATCCGCCTTCTGAAAGAGCACCTCACTGTTTGCTACCCTTGGTAAGGGTTGTAGTCGTTCCTGAGTCACACTTGGTTGCTGGGTGCGGCCCTCCACAAACTGAGCATGCATGCTTAAATTTACATTGTGGGAAGAGACAGGTAAGCTTATTATATCTCCAGCATACATCAGTTCCACCCCCGACGGCTCTTCCTCCTGCCTCCATCCTAGCGTGCTCCCTGATCTATGAAAGGAACTACCCTGATTACCTATGCCGAATTGCCCTACTGCACTACTGTTCCCGCCAGTCCCTGTCACACCCTCTCTTCCCACGGCTGCTCCCTTGATAGTCATTTGTGTCAACCACAAATGAATATCCTGCGTGCCCCAGGACATGAATTTGTTGGCCGCCATTTTGTCCCTAAATTTCTCGTCGTAGTTGAGCCATGCCCAACCTTCGTAGTCTTTGTACGCGCCCAATATGCTGTCCACGTAGGACAACAAGGCACCATATTGCGTTGGATCAAAATGGCTAACCGCACTGGCCAATCTTAAAAATCTTCTCGTCCAATTAATTATATTCTTGGAAATTTTTATACCTTCAGCCCCCCGTTTACCCTTTTTCTTGGATTTCCTCCTATGCTTCCTGTCCCCTCTCCTTCCTTCAAGCAACCTAAAAATGTTAACAAATTTACGCCTGTGGATACGTTTAACAATCCGCTTAGGAAGTTCCTCCCACAATTCTGATAGCGAAGCCAAAGCAGGGTGACCCATGTCATACTTAGTGCCTTCCACTAAGGCTGAGAGCTGACCTCTTCTCCCATCCCCAGAACTAGAAGATGTGGTGGAAGAGCTGGACGAACTACTATCGCTATCCCTCTTTTTCTTCTTGTGACTCTCGCAAACTCTCTGACCCTCCCTTTCTAACGTCATACTTGTCTTTTCCGTCGCAGCACCTTGCTCGGACACCGTCGCATCACCATGTCCGCCTCCGTCCTCCTCGCCGCTATGCACTGCCGCATTCACACTCATCTGCGTCCCACTTGCCATCTGAAAATTGATGTTCCTCCAGGCCTCTCGCTGCGACGTCCCTGGGGCCTCGTCACCTTCTGTTGAAGAAAAACGATATCCTTCCCGGCCCCTGCTAACCCCTGGCCCTGTCCTATAATATGCAGGACCTCTGGATAGGTCCTTGTCCTGAGCAGCTGCTGCTCCAAAGGTCCCCGCTGGAGTGCAAGGGTGCCACTCCCCCCCTTCCTCTGCTTCCCTCCCCAGGTATCCAACCTTCCCTGACAACCCGCCCCCTTGTGCCATCCCTTCCTATAGCCCACGCTGGGTGCCTAACCGGATGGCTGGCACCATACTTATCTTGCACATATTTATGAATGATGCCTGCTATTATCGCTGCATCATCACTTCCCAGCACACTTTCTCCACCATGTGTAGGCAGTGCTTTTGGCTGAGGACGCCTACCAGCTTGTTGCTTTAAAGCTGCTGATCGCATGCCTTTGGGTACTCGCCGGGCTGGCAGTTTTCCCTTTCCTTGCCCTGCCGCGGGTGAAACCGAAACCAGGCGGCCCCCACGAGCCTGGCGCACTGAGGCCTTGGCGCTGCGCTTAGGTGGCAAAACAGCCCCCAAAGGATCCCCCCTCCCCTCCGGAGGCGTGGCTTGCCTCCGCCTCCCTGCTAACTCCAGCTGAGCGGAACGCCTGGGCCCGCGGGCCCCGAGGGAGCAAGATGCTACTCGACTCGGTACAGTCCTCTCCCGGGGAGACCCGCACTGACCCTCAGGCGCGGCCTGCGCTCCCCCGACGCCTCGGAATGCTGCCCCAGAGCCAACCGAAGCCGGCTCCTCCCTATAGAGTTCCCGCCCCTCCGCATGAAGAGAAATTTCTTCATCGGGCATGGCAGCACGAAGAAGGGGGGAAGGGGGAAGAACCAGCGGCGAGCCCTGCCAGGTGAGCTCTCCCTCTGGCTCGGGGCCGCTCTCACCCGAAACGGAAGGGGCGGGAGAAGGGGGGGCTCACCGACACAGGGGGGGGGCGATGGAAGGCCACGAACAGCCTGAGGTACGGCTCCGGAGGGCCCATAAAAACAACTTACCACTCCCTTGCGCATAGCACTTGGGTCCACACCAGAAGCACCTGCCCCCCACTCCTTACTCTTAGCCGGGACAGCCCCGCGGGGCTTCCCTGCTGGTTTGGCTCATGCCCTGCACATCCTCCGACCCACCGAACAAGTACCACACAAATCTATAGCAAGCGCCAGCCAGCATACAGCAACGGAGCAAAGCAGAAAACCTGTTCCCTGCTTCGCTGCTGGTTGGTGACCTCCGTTAGTTTTTGAGCCTTACCCCGCCAAAATCAACCTGAACCAATAGCAAGGCATCAATTTGAAATTGTTGCCGTTGCTATGCCCCCTCCCGATTCCCCCCCCCCTTCTGGCACATATTGCCATGGCAACCTCACCCTGCAGCTTGCCCCATGTTACCAAGGGCAACACGAAACAAGTTCATGCTGCCTTCTTTTAGCCACATCAGTGTTTAGCTAAATAAATTATTCTGATAACTCCAAATATCAGAATTAGCTGGATAAGTTATTTGACTAACTCAACCCTGCCCTTGAACATTACCAAAATGCCCTTTACTTATTCAGTTAAATTTTACTGGATAACGACTTATCCAGCCACATTTTAGCTGGATAAGTGCCGGGAATATTAAAAAGCTCAACATTTAGTTTCATAACTACTACATTTAACACACTAAATTCTTTTGAATATTGACATTCTTACATCTAAATTTGGCTAAGCCTTAAAAATATTTGTCACAAAAGTTAAACTAACTTGGTCATTTAAATAAAGTCCTCATACAAAGGGTTATTCCAAAACTAAAGGTGTTTACTAACACAAACACAGGTGAAATAATATTAGGGATGTGAATCGTGTCCTCGATCGTCTTAACGATCGATTTCGGCTGGGAGGGGGAGGGAATCGTATTGTTGCCGTTTGGGGGGGTAAAATATCGTGAAAAATCGTGAAAAATCTAAAAATCGCAAAACCGGCACATTAAAACCCCCTAAAACCCACCCCCGACCCTTTAAATTAAATCCCCCACCCTCCCGAACCCCCCCCAAATGAGTTAAATAACCTGCGGGTCCAGCGGCGGTCCGGAACGGCAGCGGTCCGGAACGGGCTCCTGCTCCTGAATCTTGTTGTCTTCAGCCGGCGCCATTTTCCAAAATGGCGCCGAAAAATGGCGGCGGCCATAGACGAACACGATTGGACGGCAGGAGGTCCTTCCAGACCCCCGCTGGACTTTTGGCAAGTCTCGTGGGGGTCAGGAGGCCCCCCACAAGCTGGCCAAAAGTTCCTGGAGGTCCAGCGGGGGTCAGGGAGCGATTTCCCGCCGCGAATCGTTTTCGTACGGAAAATGGCGCCGGCAGGAGATCGACTGCAGGAGGTCGTTCAGCGAGGGTTCCAGCGCCTCGCTGAACGACCTCCTGCAGTCGATCTCCTGCCGGCGCCATTTTCCGTACGAAAACGATTCGCTGCGGGAAATCGCTCCCTGACCCCCGCTGGACCTCCAGGAACTTTTGGCCAGCTTGTGGGGGGCCTCCTGACCCCCACGAGACTTGCCAAAAGTCCAGCGGGGGTCCGGAAGGACCTCCTGCCGTCCAATCGTGTTCGTCTATGGCCGCCGCCATTTTCGGCGCCATTTTGGAAAATGGCGCCGGCTGAAGACAACAAGATTCAGGAGCAGGAGCCCGTTCCGGACCGCTGCCGTTCCGGACCGCCGCTGGACCCGCAGGTTATTTAACTCATTTGGGGGGGGTTCGGGAGGGTGGGGGATTTAATTTAAAGGGTCGGGGGTGGGTTTTAGGGGGTTTTAGTGTGCCGGCTCACGATTCTAACGATTTATAACGATAAATCGTTAGAATCTCTATTGTATTGTGTTCCATAACGGTTTAAGACGATATTAAAATTATCGGACGATAATTTTAATCGTCCTAAAACGATTCACATCCCTAAATAATATTGTGAAAACAAAAAACAAGCACTCCAGAAGTTTTACAAGACAAATAGTACAAAACAGCACAAAATACAATTCAGTTGCAGCTGTATGCCTTCCTTTCTTGTCAGACTTTGGCAAGATCATACAAGAATCTTTTGTTCTTACTCAGATTTGTCCACACACAATACTTTGCTGGTGTAGCACTGTTCTAGAAGGGTCCTAGTGTCCCCTGGAAATCTTCCTTTCCTCTACAACTCAGAAAGAGAGTCAGATTGCTGCCTTTCTAAAAATCCACTCATTAATCCTTCCCTAGTAACTCTGAGCATTCATAATATGAAGTAAGGGCCCTCTCTGGGTGGACCATGTCAATCGCAATGCTCCTCCTATACCCCTTGTCAGAAAATGTAGTAATGTCCAGATAGACTTTAAACAAGAGAAAAGGAAAACATTTATAGTGCCTCTATTTTTCTAGGTCTTTTTCTTGAGACTGCTTCTGATTTGAGTTTAAGATCTTTAAATTATTTTTAAAGATCTTTTTAAAGATCTTTAAATTTAAGATCTTTAAATTATTTTTTCAAAATCTGTCTTCTTTCTCCAACGACTAGCTTGAACAATTATGTCACACTCTCATCTTCTTCTCCAAATCATGGTCTGAACAGCCATGTTTTCAGGGGGTTTTTTAAAGTTGAAAAAATGGGCTCCAATCTTAACTCTTTTGGCATTGAATTCCATAATTTTAGCCCTGCTAGAGATAAAGCTTTTTCTCATACCTTATTGAGTCTCACCGTTTTCAAGGATGGGATGGTTAAAAGTCCATTCTGCCCTGATCCGAGGTTTCTTTGTAGAGTACGAATGTATAGTAAAGCATTTAACCATTCTATATTCATATTATTCAGTGATTTATGGATTATACATAATGTTTTGTATTGTAGTCTGTAGATTATGGGAAGCCAGTGAAGTTCTTTTAAAATAGGTGTAATATGATCATATTTTTTAGTCTCAGTCAAAACTTTGGCAGTTGCATTCTGTAGTAATTGAAGAGGCCTAATGGATGACAGAGGCAAACCCAATAAAAGCGCATTGCAATAGTCCAGTTTTGAAAAAAAATCAGAGATTGCAATACAGTTCTAAAATCACTGAAAAGTAAGAGTGCTTTTAATTTTTTTTAAATATGTAATTTATTAAAACCACTTCTAACTGTGTTAAAGATACATTTTTTCATGTTGAGTTCGCTATCAATTATGACATCTAAATCTCTGGCATGGTCACTTACAATAACATTTTGATCATTAACAGTATATTTCTTAATGCACTCATTATTTGATTTGTTGCTTAATAAGATGATCTCTGTTTTGTCCTCATTTAAAATTAATTTTAAATGAATCAACAGTTGTTAAATGGCAGAAAAATATACATTTAACAATTTCAAAGCATCTTCTATAGAATGTGTTATTAGAACTAGGGATGTGCAGAAGGAAAAAATGTGTTTTGATTCTGTATTTGTTTCACCGGGACCCAAATTCATTGCATTTGTTTCATAGGGGGGAAAATCAATTCATTGATTAGTTTTATTCATTTTCCGATTTCCCATTAAAGTCAATGGGGGAAGTATTTGCAGCCCATTTTTGGCTGCAGAATTGGAGTTTTCTTATCAATTCTGATGAAACTTCTGGGGAGCAATCATCTGAACAAGAAAAGAGCTCCAAGGTACTTAGACTGTGGCACCAAAGTGGCATGAATAGCCTAAGACACTTTAAAGGGGCAAAGGAGAACCAGAAGTGGCAAGAGTGCTTTAACAGAGGCACAAAGCAGTAGGGATGTGAATCGTTTTTTGACGATTTAAAAAATCATCCAATATTTTTTAAATCGTCAAAAATCGTTAGAGTGCGCGATACAATAGAAATTTTCCCGATTTATCGTGAAAAATCGTTACTCCCGTTAGTGTCCACTAACGGGAGTTATTTGGGGGGAGGGCGGGAAAACCGGCACACCAAAACAACCCCTAAACCCACCCTGACCCTATAAAACTAATCCCTTACCTTCCTCCACCCTCCCGAACCCCCCAAAACTTTTTACGAGTACCTGGTGGTCCAGTGGGGGCGCAGGGACCGATCTCCCGCTCTCGGGCCATCGGCGCCAATTTGGCTGCCACTCAAAAATGGCGCCGATGGCCCGATAAAAAAAAAACCCACCCAACCCTTTAAAAATGACCCCTTAGCTTCCCCGATAAAAAAACCCCACCCGACCCTTTAAAAATGACCCCTTAGCTTCCCCCACCCTCCCGATCCCCCCAAAACATTTTAAAATGACCTGGTGATCCAGTGGTGGTCCCGGGAGCGATCTCCCGTTCTCGGGCCGTCGGCTGCCACTCATAAATATGGCGCCGTTGGCCCTTTGCCCTTACCATGTGACAGGGTATCCGTGCCATTGGCCGGCCCCTGTCACATAGTAGGAGCACTGGCTGGCCGGCCTACACTTGTGTATCACGCTGGTAGGGATCCTACAAAGTCTTGTTCACTACACTGAGAGCAGTGAAAGTTAAAGGAAAATAAGCCTTAACCTGAACCCATACCTCATATTCGAAATCTGCAAACTGCAATCCTGCACTAGGCCAATAAGCAAATGATGACAAAACCTGGAAGAAAGGTATCTGATGGTAAACGACCCAGAAGAGAAGTAAATGACAACAAAGATGAAGCCAAGAAGAAGGTGAATAACTGAAGTAAGGAGTGATACCAATGGTGTGTTCAGGCATAATAATCCCCCTCCTCAGCCTAACGTATTGCTTTATACCATGGTTTAGAACTTTGCCATTCCTATATATTATTTTTCTGATTCATGAATTAATACCAGAAGCATACCTGTACCTTACAAATACATATTGGCTATGAACTAGGCCAACTTCTTCAACTTAACTGATTGTTGGATATGCATACAATATTGGCCATTTCATTCCACTCTTTGAGACACTGAACAAAACTGCTTTTGCAGATGCAAGTACCTCCCAGCACCAGTATTGTCCATTGCAACTTCCTGCTTCTGATTCAAGTTTGTATATACAATGTGTGGGAACACAGCTGGATATGCCTTCTGTTGTATTTAAAATGTACTAAAACAGTTATTCCTAATGGTACAAGATGCATGCCTAAAATTTGGAATTGTTCAAACTGTTTCTGTACTGATAATTCACCCACATATATGTGCCCAATTAACCAAACTGATTACTTAAGATGAGAATTAAAAACCTGGATTTTCAAATGTGCTTACTCTGAAAGTAACTAGAATGTCAATGCTTAAAATAATTAACAGCTAAAGATTTTCCTCTTACCAACTGTTGCTATTCAGTGTTTACTAAAGCCCCCAACACCAGGCTTTTCTACCTACTGTATAGAAATCTAACCAGATGGAATTTTCTCCTACAGTAACAGTCACTTCCCTTTAGCTCAGTTTATTTTGTGGTATACCCTAGTCACACATCAATCAGTGTATCTGATAAATGTTGGATTTTGTCATTTAATGTGGTTTTGAGTAAGGAAAGAGATCATTTATTTGCTCTGTATAACCATTAGTGGCATTGTTTTTTCCAACTTCAACTGTATTGAACAGATCCAAATGCCAAATCCTTCCTCTTCTATGATGGAATGCTGATCACTTGAAGATGACAGCCTTATTGCTGAGGATTTTCTTCAGTGCTGCCTTCACCTCTCTATTCCTCAAGCTGTAGATGAGAGGGTTCAACATGGGGGTAAAGATGGTGTACAATACTGCTACCACCTTCACGTCTTTGTCCATAGCATAGGTGGAGGTTGGCCAGATATAACTGAAAATTCCACTGCCATAGTACAACCCTACCACAGTAAAGTGGGAGGCACAAGTAGAAAAAGTCCGGTGTCGACCCTGAGTGGAATGCATTTTCATGATAGCAGTTATAATGCGTATATAAGTTATGATGATGAAGGTCAAGGGCCCCATTCCAGCCATCACCACCACTAACATGAAGACAGTCTGACTGATGGCTGTGTTTGAGCAGGAGAGCTTGAAGAGTGGTGTGACATCACAGAAGAAGTGGTCTACAATGTTGGGACCACAGAAGTCCAGCATGGAGACAGAGACCACCTGAAGCATAGAGTTGACAAATCCACATATCCAGCATCCAACAACCATTTGAATGCGCACCTTCCTGTTCATCCGGATGGGATAGTTTAGGGGGTAACATATGGCCACATATCGGTCATAAGCCATCACAGCTAAAAGGTAGCACTCCACCACCACAAAGTACTGGAAAAAGTACATCTGGGTAATGCAACCGGAGAAGGATATGGTCTTCTTCATGCCCAGGAGGATGGACAGCAGATTGGGGACTGTCACAGATGAGAAGATGATATCAATCAAGGAAAGGTTTGCCAAAAAGAAGTACATAGGGCTGTGAAGGCGAGAGTCACTGCTAATGAGAGTGAGGATGAGCAAGTTACCAGTAAGGGTAATAAGGTAGATGATGAGAAACATCAAGAAGAAGAAAAGCTGGGGCTTTTGGTCAGAGGACAGCCCCATTATGACAAATTCGGTCACGACAGATTTGTTTTCCCATTTTCTGAGCTCCATGATGTCTGCTGATGGGAGACAAGAAAGTCAAGTAAAATTATTGAACTATCAGTGACATAGGAAAAGGTTTATGGGGGCTCCCTAAAACTCTCTTATCACTGTAAGAGTACATCTTGATTATTGTATTTATTTGCAGAGAATGTCAGAAGCACCAGAAACACTTTGAGCACCCCGGATATTAAAAGAAGGGGGTGATACCCAATCCTATATATAGAAGATAATGATATGGCAGCCCATTAATACAATTATTGAATAGAGGAGGTTAAAATTGAATAAATAAATATATTATAGAAATACTAAAAATCCATATTGCAGATTTATCCATTTATGTATAAAAGGTAATTTGTGACATCAATTACATGAAACTGTCTTACAGAAATAAGAGGATCATAGGGATCAATGTTGTAAGATGACTAACCAAAGCCTTCCAACTGCTAAAGGACAGACATCAGAAATTTAGAAGAGTCATCTTTTTTCTGTATAATTTCTGTTTTTTTCTTATTCTTTCCCTGTGTGCCGTGTCCACTGCCCATGTACATCCAGCAACAATTTCTATAACCTTTTAGTAAAACCAAACAAATTAACAGTGATGCTGCTTTCTTTTAATGAAAGTACTTTACATAAGGTTACACAGTAATAGCATTATTGCGTGTGTACACATTTTATAGAGTAACTCTCTATTCTATAATGCTCTTTATCCTGACCGAGGTTAAAGCAGCGGCATTAGCACATAACATTCAGGTCGATCCAGTAAAGTGTGCTCCGTCGGAGCGCACTGTCACCCTGCTCTGGACGCGTGTTTTCCCTTACCCCTTATTCAGTAAGGGGAGGAAAACACGCTGCCCACCCGCGGCACCTAATAGCGCCCTCAACATGCAAATGCATGTTGATGGCCCTATTAGGTATGCCCGAGCGATCCAGTAAGTAAAATGTGCAGCCAAGCCGCACATTTTACTCTAAGAAATTAGCGCCGCCCAAAGGTCGGCGCTAATTTCTTCCGGCGCCAGGGAAGTGCACAGAAAAGCAGTAAAAACTGCTTTTCTGTGCACCCTCCGACTTAATATCATAGCGATATTAAGTCGGAGGTCCCCAAAAGTAAAAAAAAGTAAAAAAAAAAATAAAAAAATTTTGAATTCGGCCCGCGGCTGTCGGGCCGAAAACCGGACGCTCAATTTTGCCGGCGTCCGGTTTCCAAGCCCGTGGCTGTCAGCGGGCTCGAGAACCGACGCCGGCAAAATTGAGCGTCGGCTGTCAAACCCGCTGACAGCCGCCGCTCCTGACAAAAAGGAGGCGCTAGGGACGCGCTAGTGTCCCTAGCGCCTCCTTTTCCTCGTTTGCACCGCGTCACCTCATTTAAATACTGGATCGCTCGCACCGGCAAAGGGCCGGTGCGTGCGCTGGGAGAGCGGGCGTTCGTCCGCTCTCCCACGGACTTTACTGGATCGACCTGATTTTTAGGTAATTCATTTGACAACCAAAATGAAAAAAATCATTACAACAAGTTGCCTCTTTATGGAAGGGGGAAGGGGCTAGCACTAGAGTTGGCTGCCAGGATAGTAGGAAGTTAGAATATTTCCAAACCTCCAAGTTTACCAAATGATGAAATCAGCATTTTAAAGTCATGAGAAGACAGAAAAATAAAATGGCAAGGAAGCCAGCCTCATTCAGAGTGCCTCTGTATGGTCTCATCAGACCCCAGTGATGAGTTTTATTCCTGGGTATCAATTGCCTTCCAACCTTGTGTATAAGCCCACTGTTTTCCCTGCCTGTGACGTAATATAACCCCCAGCATGCAACATTTCAGATGTCAACAAACAGGAAATTCCTCTCTACAGTTACTGGTATTGTTGCCCACTGATTCATAGCAATTGACCCTGTGGTCCCTTTTTTGGTTGCAAAACATCTAACTCTGTTTCCTGAGCAGATAGCCCAATTCTCCTGAGTTTTCCAGGAGATTCCCCAGCTGCTGCCTGCTCCCCTTCCCACCTCTCAGATACAACTGCCAGATCTCCTACCCAACTGAGTTCTTCTTTACAAAAAGCCCACTTATCTGTATTGTATTTGGAATGTATACACTGCAATTAAGAACAGTTCAGTCATTGGTGATCTATGATCTGTTCCTAAGTGTTGCCTCGCTATTTCCTTAGGTGCCGATGCAATAAATATGCGCAGAAAGCAGGCGCTGGACAGTCACCGCCCGCTTCCTTAATGCACCCCCAGCGCCTCCCTTGAGGGTGCCATGCAATATTTAAATTAGGGGGTTGGGTTAGCAAGGAGGCACTATGGTCGCTTGCGCACCCCTAGCGCCTCCTTGCTAACGAGAACCCGATCGGCGTCCGCAGTTCGCAGTTAGGAAAACCGACGCCGAGTTTATCAGCATTGGTTTCCCTAAATGCCGCACAGCCGCACAGCCGCACAGCCAGGGGGTTCAGGAAATGAATGCTTGTCAGTTGAGCATCCGTTTCCTGCACCTGACTGCTGGTGTTTGGGGTTTTTTTACTTTTTTATAACTTTATTTAATTTTGTTATTATATTAAGTAGGAGGCAGTACAGAAAAGCAGTTTTTTTCTGCTTTTCTGTACTAATTTAAGGAGTGCTCAGCTATTAACACCTGCTCCAGGCAGGGGTTAATTTCTGCTCACTAACAGGCCGATACAGTACAGTGCGCTCTGATGGAACGCACTGTTAGCCGGCATTTGGACGCGCGTTTTGGACGCGCTAGCTTTACCCCTTATTCAGTAAGTGGAATAGCGCGTCCAAAACACGCGTCCAACCCCCCCGAACCTAATAGCACCCGCAATATGCAAATGCATGTTGATGGCCCTATTAGGTATTCCTATTAGCCAAGCCGCACATTTTGCTTTCAGAAATTAGCGCCTACCCAAAGGTAGGCGCTAATTTCTCTGGGCACCGGGAAAGTGCACAGAAAAGCAGTAAAAACTGCTTTTCTGTGCACCCTCTGACTTAATATCATGGTGATATTAAGTCGGAGGTCCCAAAAGTTTAAAAAAGTAAAACATTTAAATGAAAAAAATTTAAAATGGGCCCACGGCTGGCTGGTCGAAAACCGGAAGCTCAATTTTGCCAGCATCCGGTTTCCGAACCCATGGCTGTCAGCCGCTTCCATCAAAAAAGAGGTGCTAGGGACGCGGTGGCATCCATAGCACCTCTTTTTACCGCCGGGCCTAATTTTACCGCCGGCCTAATTTTAATAAATTAAAATAAATTAAAATAAAATACTGAATCACACGCATATTCCCATGGGAGGGATTCTCTTTTCTCAACCAGAAATAAGAGACAGAAGACTTGGGTTGAGTATCCAAAATCAATATCTTTACTGATGGGTAATCAGATGGAAAATGGTAAAGTTCAACTTAATCCCTTTAGTCTCCACAGGTGACTATTACAGCTCTTTCTCGTTCTATCTGTGCAAGTGTCTCTTTACTTGGGTCCAGGGGCAAGAGAAATACTCATCATCCAGAGCTTGAATTAGTGAGGGTCCCAGGTAGTCAAGGATCTCCTTGTTGTGATGGAAAAACCCCTTCCAACTGGCAGAAATATATTATCCAGTCTCTGCACCGGATTCTCAATTATCTCTCTTCCCCAGGCAAAGACTCCAAAGGGGGGTGGGGTCCTCAGATGTAACTCAAATGTAGTATTACTCACAGTTTCCCTCAGTTAGGGGCTGCTCAAGGCAATCTGCTGCTTGAGGCAAGGGATGAGATGGCACCTCCCTCTGCTTCCCCACACCTCCCCTCTGCTCCCCCTGCCCCCATTCCATCTGTGCCCTATCCTTCCTCTCATCCCCACCCCCTTCTGTCCCCTCTTCCCCCTCCCACCTTCTGCTCCCTTTCTCTGGCACCCCCACTCAAGCACCCTCACACATGCTCTCTCCCCCACACCCCAAGCACCTCACACATGCTCTCTCCCCTCCAAGCACCCTCACACATGCTCTCTCCCACACCACACAAGCACCCTCACACATGCTCTCTCCCCCACACCCCAAGCACCCTCACACATGCTCTCTCTCCCTTCCAAGCACCCTCACGCATGCTCTCTCCCACACACCCCAAGCACCTCACACAAACTCTCCCCTCCAAGCACCCTCACACATGCTCTCTCCCACACCCTCCAAGCACCCTCACACATGCTCTCTCTCCCTTCCAAGCACCCTCACGCATGCTCTCTCCCACACACCCCAAGCACCTCACACATGCTCTCTCCCCTCCAAGCACCCTCACACATGCTCTCTCCCACACCACACAAGCACCCTCGCACATGCCTTCTCCCACACCCCCCAAGAACCCTCACATTTGTTCTCTCACATACCCCCAAGACCCTCACACAAACTCTCTCTCCTCCAAGCACCCTCACACATGCTCTCTCCCCTCCTAGCACCTTCACACATGCTCTCTCCCACACCCCCCAAGAACCCTCACATATGTTCTCTCACATACCCCCAAGACCCTCACACAAACTCTCTCTCCTCCAAGCACCCTCACACATGCTCTCTCCCCTCCTAGCACCTTCACACATGCCTTCTCCCACACCCCCAAGAACCCTCACATATGTTCTCTCACATACCCCCAAGACCCTCACACAAACTCTCTCTCCTCCAAGCACCCTCACACATGCTCTCTCCCCTCCTAGCACCTTCACACATGCTCTCTCCCACACCCCCCAAGAACCCTCACATATGTTCTCTCACATACCCCCAAGACCCCTCACACAAACTCTCTCTCCTCCAAGCACCCTCACACATGCTCTCTCCCCTCCTAGCACCTTCACACATGCCTTCTCCCACACCCCCCAAGAACCCTCACATATGTTCTCTCACATACCCCCAAGACCCTCACACAAACTCTCTCTCCTCCAAGCACCCTCACACATGCTCTCTCTCCCTTCCAAGCACCCTCACACATGCTCTCTCCCACACCCCCCAAGCACCCTCACACATGCTCTCTCCCATACCCCCCAAGCACCCTCGTACATGTACTTTCCCACACCCCCCAAGCACCCTCACACATGCTCTCTCCCATACCCCCCAAGCACCCTCGTACATGAACTCTCACCCCCCTCCCACCAGCCACGCTCACAATCTCTCACATTCTCACATTCTCACACACACACACACACCCTACACACACTTACTCTCACCGGGGCCTTCATCTTCACCACGAGCAGGGTGAGCTACACTCGCGGCACACCGGAGGCCTTTAACTTCACCACGAGTGGGATAAGCTCTGCTTGCGGCATGCTGGGGTCTCCTCCATCTTTGCCATTTTCTGTGCAGAATTCTGCGCAGAAAATGGCAAAGATGAAGGAGACCTCAGCTGCATGGGGTGAGGGGGGAATTCTGCGTGGGTCCTTTGTTGTTTTGGTGACAGGGTGAGGCAGCCACTACAGGAATTTGGAGGGAGTTTTTGTGGCCGCCTCACCCTGCCTCATTATAGAACTGCCCCTGCCCTCAGTCCTTCCTGATCTCACTCACTTTACAGATCCCAAGTTGGGAAGGGATCCTGAAACATGCAGCTTTCAATGTTCCTTATCAGGGTAGGAAGAAGGGTCAGCAAAACTCTCCCTCCCAGATCTTTTAACAAAATGTTTCTTAGTCCCAAAAAACTGATATTTAACAACGGAGTTGTTCCTTGCAGCGGGTCACCATCACTTCAGGGGCAGGTCTTTCCTATCCTTGAGTGTCCTGGACACAGGATTCCCCATTTCCTGAGTCCAAGAAGTCCCAGATGTCTCACAAGGTTGGGAAGCGAAACAAGGCAAAAACTAATAATAAAATTTTTTTTCGAGTACATTCAAAGCAAAAAGCCTGTCAGGGAGTCAGTTGGGTCAGTAGATGGGGCAAAAGGGGTGCTCAGAGATAACAAGGGAATAGCAGATTCTTTGCCTCAGTTTTTACAGAAAAAGATTTTGGAACATACCCATATCTGAAACATTCATTAATGGTGGTGATTCTGAGCAACTAAAACAAATATCTGTGACAATGATGTATGAAATATATCAGATTAATAAACAGAAGAGTAAAAAAGCACCGGAGCCAGATGGCATCCATCCCAGAGTTCTAAATGAAGTAAAACATGATAATCTATAACGTATCATTTAAAACAGCCACAATTCCTACAGACTGAAAGGTAGCCAATGTGACGCTGATTTTTAAAAAGGTCTCCAGGGATTACCTGGGAAACTATAGACCAGTGAGCCTGAAGTTGGAGCTGGGCAAAATGGTAGAACCCATTCTTAAAAACAAAATCACTGGTCATATATTTAGACATGACTTAATGAAAAGAATCAACATAGTTTCAGCAAGGGGGAAGTCTTGTCTTATCAATCTTTAAGAAATTTTGAAGGTAAAGATGAGCTATTTGGACTTTTAGAAGGCATTTGACAAAGTCCCTATAAAAGACTCCTCAGTAAATTCCAAAGTCATAGGATAGGAGGCAATATCCTCCTATCCTATGACTATGTAGATTGGTAACTGGTTAAAAGGCCAGAAAGAGAGGGTAGGACTAAATGGTCAATTTTCCAAATGGAGAAAGGTCATTAGTGGATTGGTACTGGGATCTGTGCTGTTTAACATATTCAGAAATGATCTGGAAAAAGGAATGATAAGTGAGGTTACCAAATTCGCAGATGATACAAAATTATTAAAATCTGTTAAAACAGCAGTGGATTATGAGAAACTGCAAAAGGACCTTGTGGATTAGAATACTGGGCATCTAAATGACAATGACATTTTACGTGGAGTTCAAAGTGATGCACATAAGGAAAAATAATGCCAGCTGCAGTACACAATGCTGGGTTCTTTATTTGGGTTTACCACCCAGGAAAAGGACTTTGGACTCCTTGTCGATAATACATTGAAATCCTCAGCTCAGTGTTTGGCAGTGGTCAAAAAAAGCAAATCAATTGTAGGAACAATCTAGAACGGAATGGAGAATAAAACAGAAAAATATCATATTGCCTCTATATTGAGCCATGGTGTGAGCACCCCTTGAGTACTGTGTGCAATTCTGGTTGTCCCACCTCAACAAAGACATAGCAAAACTAGAAAAGATGCAGAGGACAAAAAAACTAATAAAAGGGATGGAGCATATCTCTTGTGATGAGAAGCTACACAGGCTAAGGCTCTTTAGCTTGGAAAAGAGATGGCTGAGCAGGGACATGATTAAAGTTTACAAAATTGTGAATAGGGTGGGCTGGTTTAAAGGACAGTTTACCCCTTCAAACAATACTAAAACAAGGAGACACTCCATTAAACTAACAGCTAGCATATTCAAAACCATGGAAAGTACTTTTTCACTCAGCTGTACAATCTGTAGCTGCAAGAAGTAATCAAGGCAGCTAGCATAGTAGGAATTCAAAGAAGTTTGGGCAAGTTCTTGGAGGAAAAGTCCATAACACATTATTAGCCAGACAGACTAGAAAGCTATTGCTAATCCCTGGGAGGGAATAACAGAATTCGATCTACGTTATGGGATCTACCAAGTGTGACCTGGATTGACCACTGTCAGAGACAGCATGTTTAGCTTCATGGACCTTGGTCTGACCCAGTCTGGCAATTCTTATAAGTTTAGGTAGGAGATTGAAATCCAGAACCTCCAGGGTAGCATTCTCAGAAATGCTCCCAGTTTTTTCATGAGCAGGACCCCAGAGAAGGGTGGAGTTTTAGAGCCTCAGTGCAAGTTTGAGACAATATTGCAGGGAGGAGAGCTTTTGATTTACGAACTGGAAAACAGTTTGGTGAAGGGAAGCCTATTCTGATAGGATGGGCTTCATTTTAACCAGCTTGGTATTGCGGTCCTGGCCACGAGCACCGCGGCCAGGCCCTTACCTCCTTGTTCCTGGACCTGCTCCCATTTCCGGAGCCCTGGCTTGCGGCCTGTTTGGCAGCATTCCCGCTGGGGCTGTGCCGCCGTGAAGATTCCCTTGGACACCCTGCTCATAGGCGCGCGCCACTTGGGCACCTTTCTAGCCTGTTTTCCACCAGTGGTGACTCCGCCCAGTTCCTGATGTCAGACGCCGCGGCCTTCATAAGCCTGCCGCAGCCATCCAGTCTTCGCCTTGCAACAGGTTAGCCTCCCGGTTTCCTATTGCGCTGTGCCCTGGAGTGACTCGCTTGGCTTCGTCGCTCCGTTCCTGCTACAGTACCTGCTTGGTTCCTGCCTGCTTGCTACAGTACCTGCTTGGTTCCTGCCTGCCTGCTACAGTACCTGCTTGGTTACTGTTTACCTGCTAAAGTTCCTGCCTGGTTCCAGTACCCGAGTTTTGCTACAGTTCCTGCCTGGTTCCAGTACCCGAGTCCTGCTATAGTTCCTGCCTGGTTCCAGAACCCGAACCCAGTTACAGTATTGCTACTGTCCTAGTCTGGTTCCAGTTACCTGTCCTGATCCACAACCCGCCTAAGTCCCAGCGGCCGGGCCCCTAGGGCTCCTCCCAGGGGGGCTTCGGCTTCCAAGGGTGAAGCCACCTAAGTCCCAGCGGTTGGGCTCCTACGGGCTCCTCCCGGGGGAGTACCAGCTTCCAGGGTGAAGAGCATCTACGTCCTGCCTGAACAGCTGCCTCCCGGCCTGCTATTCATTAGAGACATTGACCATCTTTTCCCCGTCTCCAGCAGGTCGGCCCAAGGGTCCACTAAACTGAGACTCCCACAACACTTGGAACCAGGATTCTGGATACAGAGTAGCTTTTAAACTAGATTATTAGAGAAAGTTGACAGAGTCTCAGTTTGGATTAAGGCACCTTCAGTTAAAACAGGGAAGTCTGAATTTCCTGATAAACAGTACTAAAAGCTCAGGCAGCACAGATGAATTTAAATAAAAAGCAAATAAATATGAATGCTTCAAAATTACCTGAATCAACTGCTAGCAATAAGCAAGCTGAGATTAGGGATTTAAAAAAAAAAAGATTTACTTGTCCGAATGCAAATTTTAAAAAAAGAAAATTTCTTTTTTGAATGCAAAAGCCAACAGGAGTTAGAATATATGTCATTTAATGAAGATATAAATAAAATAGGCTTTTCAGAAACCTGGTGGAAAGAAAATAATCAATGGATACAGAGATACCAGAATGCAAAATATATTGAAATGACAGGAAAGATCGAATTGGGGGTGAGGTGACACTATATGTTAAGGATAAAATAGAATCAATTATGATAAAAATTCAAAAAGAAACAAAGATTCTGGAATCTCTATGGATAGGAATTTCATATGAAATGGGAGAAAGTATAACAGTAGGAGTATACTATCATCCACCTGACCAGGATGATCAAACAGACTGTGAAATGCTCAGGCTAATAATTTTGTCAACATATGAATAATTGGGGATTTCAATTACAAAAAAACAAAAAAGGTGGGATTCAAACAACTGAAATACAATAAATCTGGTCAAAATGAGCCAAACTTATAGACAAGGTGTCAGAAAACCTGATGGCGTGTCATGCTAAGACCGTCTGGACCAATCAATCATCCACTTTCTTAGAAAAGAATACATTTTTTAAAATTTCAAAGCAGTTAAAAGCAAAAAACAGTCCAAAGTATTATCAAATAGTGAACCCAATTGATTGGTCTGGGCAGTCTTAGCACTTCGGTGCATGACACACCGTCAGGTTTTCTGACACCTTGTCTATAAGTTTGGCTTGCTTTGGCTGGAGCTATTATATGTCACTTGTTTGAATCTCATCTTTTTGTTTTTTGTTGATTCACTTTAGACTGGGATTTGTGGACTCTCTTTTTTGATGGGATTTCAATTTCTTCAGGGCATACAAAGGAGCCACAAATAGCTGCTTCATGGAGCAGCTAGTCATTAAACCAATGAGAGGGGGAATTACTTTAGATTTAGTTCACAATGAATTGCAGGGTCTGGTGCAAGGGGTAATGGTAGTGATGGGGCTGCCTGGTAATTGTAATCATAATGCAATTAAGTTTAATATAATCACTGAAGGGAAAATATTAAGTAAAACTACAGAATTAGCATTCAACTTCAAAAAGGAAGACCTTGATAAATGAGAAAATTAATAAGGAAAAAACTAAAAGAGGCAGTTGCATGGGTTAAAAATTTGTATGAAGTAAGGAGATTATTTAAAAATACCATCTTGGAAGCCCACATAAAATATGCTGCACACATTAAAAAAAGATTGAAGGAAGATCAAACAAATGCCAGCATGGTTAAATTGGTGCTGTAAAAGAGGCTATGAAACCAAAAAGGCATCTTTTAAAACTGGAAAGCAAGTCCAAATTAGGAGAACAGAAAAGAGCATAGGCCCTGGCAAGTTAGATGTGAAACATTAATAAGGTATGCCAAAAGAGAATTTGAGAAGTTTACTACAAATACAAAAACTAATAATAAAAAAGTTTTCAAATACACCAAAAGTAAGATGCCTTTAAGGGAGTCAATTGGACCACTAGATGACCAGAGAAGTTATGTTCAGAGAAGATAAAACAGTCCCAGAAATACTACATGAATTCTTTGCTTTGGTCTTTACTGAAAAGGATGTTGGTGACATACCCACACGGGAATTGCTCTTTGAAGATAATATGTCAAAGCAATTGAAGTAAACCACAGTTAAACTGGAGGATGTTTTAGAGCAAATTGAGAGGCGAAATAGCAACAAGTCACCGATATCTGATGGCATTCAACCTAGAGGTCTGAAAGAACTCAAATATGAAATTTCAGATCTGCTCCTGTTAATCTGTAAAATATCATTAAAATCTGACGCTGTAGCTGAAGACACTAGAGTCAAATATATCTGTCTAGTAGTCTAACCAGAGATAATAAGTTAGTGACAGAATCATCTGAAAGGGGCATTTTCTCCGGGTCTTCCCCAGAGTCAGAATTTCAGTTATGTGGTATGTTGAAAGAAATGAAAATGGAGTAATATCAACTGGACCCAGTGCCATCGAAGTTCCTGTCAATGGAATGGAAATTTTTTATGCCAGTGTTGATACACATTGTTAATTCTTTGCTTGAACAAGATTATGTTCCAATTAATCTGAAATAGGCAATGGTGGAAGCCTCTATTAAAGAAGCCAAACTTAAATCCATCAATCTTGTTGAACTACTGTCTAATGTCTAATTTGGCATTTGTAAGGAAAGTAGTTGAATGAGTAGTTTATGTACAGTAATTGAAATAGCTTGAAAGGTCAGGAACCCTACATCCATTACAATCTGGATTTCTCCATGGATATGGAACTGAATCGATCCTGTTGTCCAAAGTTAATGTCGTTTGGATGGCCACCAATAAGGGCAGAGACCCGATATTAATATGTCTAAACTTGTTGGCACCTTTTGATACAGTTGACAATAGATTTTTGCTGCAATGACAAGATTGGGTTTGACTGAGAGTTTTGGATTAGATGAGGTCTTCTCTGTCTGACAGAATTTAAACAGTATGCTGGGAGAGAAACAAATCAATATGGGTCATGTAACGTGAGATGTGCCACAAGGTTCAGTTCTTTCCCCTTTAATGTGTACTTAAATCCCATCATTTTGGTTACTCAAGGTTTTGATGTATTGTGTCATCTTTTTGCCAATAATGTGCAACTTAAGGTTATGATAGATGGATGTCAATCTGATCCAGTCAATAATCTGAATGACTGCTTAGTTGCGGTGGTTAATTGCATAGAATACAGAATAAACTTTAATTGAATCCTGAAAAAATCAAACTAATATGGCTAAGTAAACAGGGAAGACCCTTGTTAGGGGTTGAACTTCTGCCTAAATCTGTGGTAAAAAAAAAAAAATAAATAAAAATCTGTAGTTGCTTTTAAATGACTCATTGTCTTGAGAGAACCAGATTGGTATTGTGGTATATGAAACATTTAATAGTTTTCATTTAATCGACTCTTATTTGAGTTTTCTTACAACAGTTATTCACTGGAAAGTCACTTCAAGATTGGATTACTATAATGTCCTATCAAGGACTTCCAAACAAGGCACTTAGATGACTTCAGATTCTCTAAATCAAAGCTACAAAGATTTTGTTATGAAAGAAAATAAATGATCATGTCACTCCATTATTAAGGAGTTTGCATTGGTTACCAATTGGTAGTCAGATCATGTTTAAAGCTGATTTTAGGTGTTTATAAATTGTAAATGTATGTGTTAGTTTTCCAGCTAATTGGGGGTATGAAAAAATCGATGCTTATCATGTTTTTGTGGCACAGGTACTATTGTTGAATCAAAGGCATACATTTGTACAGCTGAATCATTAGCATGGAAATGGCACAAAAAAAAATGGAGGATCAGGGGTAGAAAAAGGAGGCTTGAGGACTGGAGTACTAGGGGAAATGCTGTTTTTCTTCTGCTTATCAAATAACATTTATTTTATTTTATTTGTTTTGCTTCGGGGGTGTTTTAACTGGGTTTATTACTTAAAACCAAAAGCCCTACATATAAAGCAGTGTATGAGGGAACTGAATTAATTAGCCAAATTATTGTCAGATTATATTCCATATAGATCACTTTGGAACAAGCTTTACTGTCTTTGCTAAGTCTTTCGAAGGTAAAGCTTATTTCTACTAGGAATCAGGCATTCAGGGATTTGGGGGCTTGTCTATGAAATCAATTGGAAGTGGATTTGCTAGGTGAATTGAATTACCTTACATTTAGAGAAAAACTGGAGACCTAGCTCTTTTCTAGGGAAGATAACTGAAGTAGAAGGAATAAGTACCTGAGAATTTAGTGGCTAAGAGTCTGATTGATCTTTTTAGAGAAAATGGGTGGGTTTGAATGAAATGCTATTGGGGAGGAGAGGAAGGGTTGTTCTTTTTTTAATTTTTATTGCTCTATTTGATTAAATGTGTTATTTGGTATGACTGTAAATAGTTGATTATTCATGCCAGTTTTTTAAAAATCAAGTTGTGACTCGCTCTTAGGCTTTGGTGGTTAGAGCGTGTAATAAAATAAATTAAATAAGTAAATAACAAATGTACTGCCAGTTTTTAAAAAGGGTTCCAGGCAAGATCCAAAACACTACAGATCAAGAAGCCTGATGTTAGTGCTGGCCAAAATAGCAGGAACTATAGAAAATATTTTTTTATTTTAACAATTATTTTTCCTATTTTGCATAATACCTTCATTCTGAGAGGCTCACATCATAAAACATAAGAACAGAATTACTGGGCATAACAGTAGGCATGGCATAATGGAAAAAAGCCAACATGGTTTTAGCAAAGGGAAGTCATACTTTGCTAATCTATTAGAATTCTTTGAATATATAAATAAACACATGGATACAGATGAGCTGGGTGATATAGTGTATCTGGATTTTCTGAAGGAATTTGATAAAACCCCACATGAAAGACTCCTCAGGAAATTACAAAATTTATAGGATAGGAGACAGTATACTATTGTGGATTGGTAACTGCCTAAGAAATAGGAAATAGTGGGGCCAATATTCAGCAGCGGAGTGACTAGTTAAGTTAACTGGATATAGCTATCTGTCTAACTTAATGGGGGTATTCAGCAGTGCAGCAGTGCAGCAGCACTGCTGAATATACCTGGCTATCTTAAAGTTAGCCAAATAGGTTATCCAGCTAACTTTAGGTCAACCTTACAGCGCAATCAGAGATAGCCAACATAAGTTATGTGGCTAGCTCTGAATATTGGAGTTATCTGCCTAACTTTTGAGGCTAACTCTTCTCCTCCCCAAAATGCTTCCCGCTTGCTCCCGGAATGCCCCTGACTTATGCTGCTAAAGTCAAGCCTTATTATGTGGCTAGAATTTAGCTGCATACAGCATTTAATATCACTGGTTAGCCACTTAAATGGATAACTTTTCAGTTATCCATCTAAATGGCTTTTGAATATCACTCAGTAAGTCTAAATGGTCATGGGAAGGGGTATACAGGAGAGCCCCTCAGAACACCTTGAAGGACCAGTTCCAGCTATCTAGCCCGATCCACGTTAAGGGACACCTAGGAGGGAATGCCAAGACACAGGGTGCTTCTCTGGGGAGAGGAATAAAAGCTCAGCCCAAGGGAGGAATAAGGAGGCTCTGGGAAAAAATAGAAGGAATCTCCTATGCTCTCTGCCTGTGATTGCTGTAACTTTTGATTTAAAGCTGCTGAGGTAAGCAGACCTTTTTCTGCCTGTTTTCTTCTATACTGTAAACAATAAAAGTTTCCTGTGTAAAAAAAGGTCCAGAGTCCTAACTGTTCTGCTGTCCGGCCCTCTCCGTAAGCCAAGGACTGCTCACACATGGTATTACAAGTCAGTTTTCCCAAAGGATAGAACTTAATAGTGGAGTGCCCCAGGCAACTAGCACCAGTATTCTACATATTCATAAATGATCTACAAAAAGAAGCAATGAGCAAGATGATCAAATCTGCAGATGACACAGAATTATTAAAAGTATTTATTTATATATTTTCAAAATGTATAGCCCACTCTATTCACAATTCTAGGAGGGTAACAAAGTAAAATACTTAAGCTATAATTACATAAAACCAACCTAACATATAATTTAAACAATAAAAACTAATCTAGAGATAGCCTCATAAATATATCACGAAGCTGATTACTGAAAACAGCTGCATCCCAGTAAATGGTGTGAGGTGAATAAAAGTACTCTGCTATCCACGAAAGGTGTCCATACATGTGTAATAAACAACAGCGGAGCCCCCTCAATTAAAGTAGTTAAAACATAGGTTGATTGTAGGAAAATTCAGGAGGATATTGGGAGACTGAGCAGATTAAATTTAATGTGGATACGTTCAAGGATAAATAACCCTATGTATTTGTAATGCGGGATTATATATCAGGAGTCATTATGGACAAAATGTTGGTCTTTAGCTCAGTGTGCGGCAGCAGCCAAGAATTACTTGGAAAGAAATAAAAAAACAACATGGTGCAGTTAACATCTTGAGCATTGCATGCAATTCTGGTGACCGCACCTTAAAAGAAGATATAGTAGAACTAGAAAAAGTACAGAGCAGGGCAACAAACATGATGAAGGGGATGGGTTGGCGCCCTTGTGAGGAAAGGCTAAACATGTTAGGGCTCTTCAGCTTGGAGAAGAGATGACTTAGAGGGGAAATGACAGAGATGAAGCAAATTATACATGGAATGGAAGAGGTTAATACAGAGCGGTTATTTACATTATCAAATAATACTAGGACTAGGGGACTATCTAAAACTAATAGCAGATTTACAAAACAATTTAAGAACATTCAGCCAACACACAATTAAGCTAAAGAAGAACCTGTCACCAGAAAATGTGGTTAAGACAAGTAGGTATAACCGAGTTTAAAAAAGGTTTGGATACGTTTCTGGAGGAGAAGTCCATAAATAATTATTAGCTAGACAGACTGGTTTCTCCATCTCTAAATTGTTGGGGAGAGTAACTTGAAACAGACTTTCATGTTGGAATTTACTATGTACTTCCAGGCGACCCAGACTGGCCAGTGTCAGAGACAGGGTGCTGCTGGTCTGATCCAGCAGAGCACTTTTTATGTTCTTACTGCATGACGAGTGTGTGCGGTAAAGTTTCTCAGCTGGGGAATCAGCAGCATGGAGGAGGATGCACCCAAGTGCCTCTACAGTAAGAGAAATGTTACAGTTTGTTATTTATACTGGGATCATCTAGACGGCTGCACTGTTCCTGAACCCCAGGATGTGGCACTGAAGTTGGAGGGCAGGCAGGTAAAGTGACGTACTCGGGGTAGCAGGAGGGGATGATAAGAGGGTTTTCAAGGGAAGGTGCCTGGGGAATTAAGTAGTCACCAGGGCGTATTCTCCAGACTGAAAATTGTCCTCCTGCCAGTGGGCAAAGCTATGCTCGTTCTTTCATCCACCGTGAAAAGGGGATGCCCCAGGGGCATGGTTAGCACAGGGAAGGTAAAGGGCGCATGGAGATCCACATGTAAAGCAGGTGCAAAGTCCAGAAGTACTTTTGTACCCATTTTCCCCATTTTTCCTGAAACTTCAAAGGTAAAAAAAATTAACGTAATGGTTCATGGATGCAAAGTACCCGCAAACTGCAGGCAGGTTTGAAAATGGCCCCTTAAGCAACTGGCTCAGGGTTAGACAGTGAGTAGCCAGGGCAGGGGCATGAAATCAGAATGTCTTCAGGTTCACACTTCCTTGGTCACAACATTTTGCCATATTGCTATGATCCTGTGCGCTGTGCAAGTTTTTGCTGTAAACATATGTCATGTGTAACGAGGGTCTGCCCTCAGTGCAAACGTTTGTTGTGTAAAGGAGAACTGCCCTCTGGTCAGGCTGGAATTGTTGGCAATGAATAAAGGAGACCTTCCCCTTTATTTTGACTGGCATTGGGAAGGAGACCTATTAGCTGTTAATATGTGTTTTCTCTGTGTAATGGAGACCTCTGCTCAAGCTGTGATCATGCATGCTGGGTAAAGAAGACCTGCTCTCTGTTCAGGCTGTGATTGTGTGAGCTATGTAAAGGAGACCTGCCCTCTGCTCAAGCTGTGATTGTGTGAGCTGTGCAAAGGAGACCTGCCCTCTGCTCATGCTGTGATTGTGTGAGCTGGGTAAAGGAGACCTGCCCTCTGCTCATGCTGTGATTGTGTGAGCTGGGTAAAGGAGACCTGCCCTCTGCTCAAGCTGTGATTGTGTGAGCTGTGCAAAGGAGACCTGCCCTCTGCTCTTGCTGTGATTGTGTGAGCTGTGTAAAGGAAATCCTGCCCTCTGTTCAGGCTGTGATTGTGTGAGCTGGGTAAAGGAGACCTGCCCTCTGCTCATGCTGTGATTGTGTGAGCTGTGCAAAGGAGACCTGCCCTCTGCTCTTGCTGTGATTGTGTGAGCTGTGTAAAGGAAATCCTGCCCTCTGTTCAGGCTGTGATTGTGTGAGCTGTGTAAAGGAGACCTGCCCTCTACTCATGCTGTGATTGTGTGAGCTGTGTAAAGGAAATCCTGCCCTCTGCTCAGGCTGTGATTGTGTGAGCTGTATAAGGAGATCTGCCCTCTGCTCAGGTAGTGATCATGCATGCTGTGTAAAGGAGACCTGCCCTCTTTTCAGGCTGTGATCATCTGATCTGTGTAAAGAAAACCTGTCCTCTGCTTCGGCTGTGAGAGCTCTGAAAGATAATCACAATGTAATTAAAGAATCAAAATAATTTTCCATGATTCCAGTCTGAGCAAAGAGCAGGTCTCCTTTACTCAGCACACACTATCACAATCTGAGCAGAAAGCATTTCTCCTTTACAAAGGGCACACCTGAGCAGAGGACTGAAGTAACATGAAATATAGATTATCAGTTGCCACCACTGATAACGACTTCATTGATGACTCCTTTGCATAATAAAGACAACACATTTGACTCCTTCTACAGCACAGGTCATGTTACAGTGCACAGCTTAATTTCTATAAATATTTCGAAATAAGGTTCGTCATTCAGGTGACTCGAAGGAGCCCCTTACCATGCCACCATGTGCTGCCTCCTGTCCCCCTCCAACATCACCTTCTGCCGAAGATCTCGGAGCCACAGCAGCGATGGAACCCGTTAGACCCATGAAATCATGACGGTGACAGAAGGAACGCAGGGAGAGAAGGAGCCTTCAGCTCCCTGCACAGCACAGGGATCACTGGTGAGAACAGCAGGTAACTGTTCACCTTTATAGCACATCCACAGCACCTGTGACATAATTTAAAAACCCCTGTCTTCCTCCCCTCCTCCTCCGGGGGCTCAGCAGTTTGAACAGTGGGTTGTTGCTTCTGTGTTTTTGGTTGTTGTTGTTTTTTTCCATCTGGTGTCTCAGATAAGACTGAAGTGGAGATAGGGAGGAGTTTTCACAAAGGAAAGGCCCAGGGACTAGGGAGGAGAAATCTTTCAGGAAAGTCAGTGGGAGGACATCAGGAGATGTGTGTGATCCATGCCGGGCGACTAGCGGGCAGCCAGAGGAAGCTTTCTGGAAGTTGCCTGTCACAACTTCTTTTGTAGTCTTCTGGACACAGCTTAGCATGTTTAAAAAAGGCACCTTCTCCCTGGTGCCAGTACATTTCCACAGAGGGTAAAGCCTGTGAAGAGCTCCACAACTCACTGCAGCATCACAACTTAATCTCCGAGCCTCCCAGCCTGGGAGCTCAGGGCATGACCCACCCTACAGCCTGGCTCCACTCAAGCACTGAGCTAAGGGGACACTTTCCCTAGGTGAGCTTAGCAAAGAATCAGCTCTGCTGTAGCCTGGCATTTCCCTCATCCCTTCTCATATCACCATGTCAAAGGAAGGACCTCTGACCCAATTCCTCTGGAAGGTCTCTGTTTTTAAAGAAGTACAACAAGGATCTTTGATAGTCAGTTGTATAAATGTAATATTAGAGCATAAGCAGATCAAGCATTTATGTCAGGTCCCCGAGGGTTACATAATGGTTATAACAGCCAGGAGCTCAAGGCAATCTGCTGCGTGAGGCAAGGAAAAAAGATGGTGCCCTGCCCACCTTCCCCTCCAAGGCCTAGGGAAGGTCAAATCATCAAGAGGGTGGGTGGGGGAGGAATCCCCCTTGGTGATTTGAAATGCTGGGGAACGGGGAGGCAAGGGTCATTGTTCCCATAGGAGTGGCAGATAAGAGTGCTATTGATATTTCCAGGAAGTCGATAATCTTGTTACACTCCCAGGAACTCTGACATCTGCTTCCTATCTTTCCCCAACATGTGACCCTTGGGAAGTGGGAGATGGGTGAATGATTTGTGTGTGTATGTGCGAGTTTGTATGTGTGAAGCAATCTCTCCAGGCCAGTGCAGTATCCTTCCCCAACATTTGATGCCTAAAAAGTGGGAGATGGGCGAATGATGTGTGTGTGTGTGTGTGTGTGTGTGTGTGTGTGTGTGTGTGTGTGTGTGTATGAATGTGTGTATGTGTGAAGCACTCTCTCCAGGCCAGGCACCTAGGCATATCTTACAATCCTGCACTCCCCCACACACTCCTGGCCCTTCTACACACAATTACAAATTATGCATTTATAACAGAATTTACATGGAAAAGTACAATCTTTTGAGGTAAAAACATCTCTTACAACAGGTATATTATATTTACATGCATTATGGTGGTATCAACCAGAAAGCCTTCCAAAAAAAGCTAAGAACTTGGAACTCATATGATTTTAGGCCTTTTGTAAAGTGCATTAGATGTGAGCTTGGCCCTCAAAGCCAAAAGTAAACTGAATTACAAATTATAATATATTAAACTTCCCATACCAAAACAGCATTAATTACCATCACTCAAACAGTAACTACCCTACCATGAAAAGCAATACTGCAAATACTATACCAGGTCCTAAAACACCAATACAGAAAACAGGAAAACAGAACAAGCCAGCTTTCTGTAGACCCTACACGGAAGTAGAATACCTCACCTTGGTCACACATAAAACACAGTCAGTCCCTTACTGAATACTAGAGATGTGAATCGTGTGCCAGATCATCTTAACGATCAGATTCGGCTGGGGGGGGGGGGGGGGGAAATCTGATCGTTAAGATATGTGAATTGGAATCGTTTCCGATTCCAATTCACATCGCTAATTTTTTTTTTAGGGAGGCCTGCGCCGCTAAAAAAAAACAAACCCACCTGACCCTTTAAATCGACCCCCACCTCCCGACCCCCCCAAAACCTTTTAAAATTACCTGGTGTTCCAGGGGGGCCTCGGGGGGCCTCGGGGAGAGATCCAGGGGGGCCTCGGGGAAAGATTTCCCGTTCCCAGGCATCAGCTGTTCTAAAAGAAAAATGGCGCCGATGCCCCTTTGTCCTTACCATGTGACAGGGTATTCGTGCCATTGGCCGGCCCCTGTCACATGGTAGGAGCATCTTTACTCATCAGCCCCTATTATAGAGTATAGTATAATAGGAGCTGATGAGTAAAGATGGCGCCGGCCATCCAGTGCTCCTACCATGTGTCAGGGGCCGGCCAATGGCACAGATACCCTGTCACATGGTAAGGGCAAAGGGGCATCTGCGCCATTTTTAGAACAGCTGATGCCTGGGAACAGGAAATCTTTCCCCGAGGCCCCCCTGGATCTCTCCTCTCCCTGAGGGCCCCCTGGATCTCTCCCCGAGGCCCCCCGAGGCCCCCCTGGACCAGCAGGTAATTTTAAAAGGTTTTGGGGGGGTCGGGAGGGGGGAGTCGATTTAAAGGGTCAGGTGGGTTTGTTTTTTTTTAGTGGCGCAGGCCTCCCTAAAAAAAGGGTCGGGAGGGTGGGGGAGGCTAAGGGGGGTCGATTTAAAGGGTCAAGTGGGGGGTTTTTTTTATCGGGCCATCGGCGCCATTTTAATTAGTGGCAGCCAAAATGGCGCCGATGGCCCGAGAGCGGGAGATCGCGCCGGGACACCCCCCCCCCCCCCCCCCACTGGACCACCAGGTAACTTAATATTTTGGGGGGGTTCGGGAGGGTGGGGGAGGGTAAGGAATTGGTTTTAAAGGGTCGGGGTGGGTTTAGGGGTTGTTTTGGTGTGCCGGTTTTCCCGCCCTCCCCCAAATAATTCCCGTGCCCTATTTAACGATGCAATACAAATGCCCCTGACAATAAATCGGGGGCATTTGTATTGTATCGTGCACTCTAACGATTTAGAACGATTTTAAAATTATCTGACGATAATTTTAATCGTTCAAAAACGATTCACATCCCTACTGAATACTGAAGACTAGAAATTACAAATAGACAAAAATTGAACTGGAAACAAGCCAGACTCCATACACAGTTCAACAATGGAATCATCACCATCTAAATAGATAAATGAAGCTTGACCGACTTGCCACGTCGGTCAGAGCGTGCCTGTTAAAATTGGCGCTGGAGGAGCAGTAGCGGCGGCAGCCCGAAGACATGACCGGCGGCGGCGAGCGGCGGCAGCCCGAAGAGCTGGAGCGGCAGGAGCGGCGGCGGCCCGAAGAGCTGGAGCGGCGGCAGCCTGAGGAGCAGGAGCGGCAGGAGCGGCGGCACCCCGAAGAGCTGGAGCGGCGGCGTGCACGCAAGGGAGGGAGGGACTGACGGACAGAAGGACCCCCCCCCCGGAGATCTTCCGAGGGGGGAGGAGAGAGGAGTGACTGAGGGGAGGGGGAGAGGGGAGTGACTGAGGGGAGAGGGGAGTGACAGGGGAGTGACTGAGGGGAGAGGGGAGTGACAGGGGAGGGGGGAGAGAGGAGTGACTGAGGGGGAGAGAGGAAGGAGGGACTGAGGGGAGGAGGGAGAGGGGAGGGAGGAGTGACTGAGGGGAGGGGGGAGAGAAAGGAGTGACTGAGGGGAGAGGGGAGGTGGGAGGGAGAATGAGGGGGAAGGAAATGAACCAAAAAAAATGTTAATGTAGCCCGTTATTACGGGCTTAATGGCTAGTTCCTCATAAAACAAACTACAGAATCAAGAAATGTTGTGATGCTGTTTGCGGGGCCACCCGCAAGCAGCCTCTCACCTCTGCTGCGCTGCCTAATCCAACGTGACCAGGAGGTCGTCGGAACCAGAGCCACATTCCGCGGCAGTCAGGGCTTGCTACTGACCTCCCAGCGCTCCCGCGGCCTGGACCACCGCCAATGTCGTCCCCCACGGCCCGGAGGGAGCGGCCGGCTCCTGCTCTGCGCAGGCAGCCTGTGCTGTCCGACGCGTTCTCTTCGTGGCTGGAGCCGCTGCTGGGGTCTTCACACGGCAGGGAGGCCATCCCTGCCAGTGCCTGCTTCCATCATCCATCTTCAGTGGCAGGGAGCCGCCAGCACCTATATGACCCTGCTCTGCGGCCTAGTGCCGCCCCCCTAGGCTTTCCCTTGCGGCAGGAACGTCATCATCAGCCTGTTCCTGCCTGCCTTTAGGCTCATGGCCGTGCCTTTCCACTCTATTTAAAGGGCCCATGGTGGGGAAATGCCTCGGGCCCCTCCTGATGACATCTCCTGGGTGTCCTCTGGTAAGCCCTATAAAAGGGCTTTACTTCCAGTCCTGCTTTACCTTGCATCGGAGTTCTTCGCTCCTGGAATCACCGGTCTTCCAGCGCTCTGCCAGGTCTTCATTCATCGTGTCCGTCTTGGTTCCTGATCATTCGTTGCCTGTCCTGATGTTCCATGATCCAGCCTTGATGTCCTGAACCCCTGGAACCTCAGGGCCAGCAGCTGGAGTTACCAGCAGGGCACTAGTATAGACAGTCTAGAGTCGAGGCAGACAGCAAAGAGACAAAGTCCAATATCCAAAGCAGGGTCAGAGGCAGGCAAGGCAAAGTCCAGTATCCAAAGCAGGGTCAGAGGCAGGTGGCAGGCAAGGCAAAGTGCTGTATCCAAAGCAGGGTCAGAGGCAGGTGGTAGGCAAGGCAGAGTCCAGTATCCAAAGCAGAAATCAATGCAAGGCAAGCAAGGCAGTAGACACACCAAGCTGGACCTAATGCACTCCTTCAGAAGCCTCCTTATATAGTCCTGGGTGAAGAAGTGGTTCCTGGGAGCCTGGAACTACTTCCTGTTTCTGATCCTATAAGTGGGGGGAGGAGCCAAGAACCTGTGTCAGATTGGGGCTAAAGCTGCCCCTGCGGGAGCCATGCTGCTGGCTCCCTGCTGCCATAGCCGATGATGAGGACTGAGCAGAGAGTACTGAAGAGACCCGCCTCTGCCGGTAGGTGTGATTGGCCATGGGGGTCGGCCCCCGCTGATCGCAACAGTACCCCCTCCTTTAAGTCCCCTTCCAGGAGGCCTAGGTTTCTCCGGATGATTGGCATGAAAATCCACAAGAAGTGTTTTGTTGAGTATATTCTTCATGGGCTCCCATGAATCTTTCTCTGGGCCATATCCCTCCCATGCTATGAGATATTCCCAATGTTTCTTATGACGGCGGACATTCAGGATCTCTCTGACTTGGTACGTCTCCTCCTCCGTGGAGATTTCCTGGGGTGTGGGCGGTTTTTGTGCAGGCCATGACAGTATCACTGGTTTCAAAAGTGAAACATGAAAAACATTATGGATTTTAAATGGAGGAAGACGTAGTTGATAGGTGACAGGAGTGACCTGTCTCAAGAATGGAAAAGGACCCACGTAGCGAGGGGCAAGCCTCATGGAAGGCACATATAGATGTAGGTTGCTGATCATGGTTTCAATCTGAGTCCATAGCGCATGGAGATCCTGTGCTGTCATCTGAGCAGCTGGGGACGGCACAGATAATGGTATTGGAAGGGAGGGAGTGGCTGTCTCCCATCCACACAGAGAAAGGGGGAGGATCCCATAGCTGCGTTGGCATAACTGTTATGGGAGAATTCTGCCCATGGGAGAAGTTTGGCCCAATCATCCTGTAGTTCATTCACAAAAGCTCTTTAAAAAGTTTTTAAGGTGCGGTTAATTCGTTCGGTTTGTCCATTGGCCTGGGGGTGGTAGGCTGTAGTAAACTCCAGTTTAACCCCAAATTTGTTGCACAAAGACTGCCAATATTTGGCCGTGAACTGGGTTCCACGATCAGACACAATATGGCGAGGTAGTCCATGTAATCGAAAAATGTGTTTTGTAAACAATTTGGCCAATTCTGGAGCAAAAGGTAGTGTTGGGAGAACGATAAAGTGGCCATTTTAGAAAAACGGTCAATAACCACCCAAATTACTCGTTTACCATTGGAAGCAGGTAATTCCACCACAAAATCTATGGCAATATGAGTCCAAGGCTCCTTGGGTGCCGGCAGAGGTGGTAATAAGCCCCAAGGACGTCCAACTGGAGTTTTCTGCTGGGCACAGGTTGGGCATGAGTCTATTTAGGCTTTCACATCCTGGTACATCTGTGGCCACCAATAATATCTTCTGAGGAGTGAAAAAGTTTGAGCTCGGCCTGGGTGTCCTGCTACTTTAGAATCATGGCCCAATTTCAGCAAGCGTTGTAATAACTGGGTTGGAACTACAGTCTTCCCTGGGGGAACTACATGGGTAGTGGCCATCAGGATTCGTGCTGGGTCGATAATGAACCTTGGTGGGTCTGGAAGATCTTCAGCCTCGGAAGCGCGAGAGAGAGTGTCTGCTCTGACATTTTTGGTGGCTGGCCTGTATTTCACCAGGAAATCGAAAAGGTTAAAAAATAAGGACCAGCACGCTTGACGGGGGTTTAGACGTTGGGCTTGGCGAAGATGTTCTAGATTCTTATGATCAGTATAGACCGTAAGAGTGTGTTGAGTTCCCTCCAACCATTGTCGCCAGGCCTCAAAAGCTAGTTTTATGGCCAGGAGCTCCTTATCTCCGATACCATATCCTTTTTCAGCTGGGGAAAATTTACGAGAAAAATAGGAGCAGGGGTGAAAAACCCCATTAGTGGAAATTTGACCCAAGACAGCCCCAAAGGCAGTGGAAGAGGCATCTACTTCCAAGACAAAAGGTCATGCAGGATCCGGATGGTAAAGGCAGGTTTCAGAAAGGAAGGCCTTCTTAAGCCTGGAAAAAGCATCCAACGCCTCCACAGACCACTCTCTAGTATTGGCTCCTAGAGATGTGAATCGTGTCCTCGATCGTCTTAACGATTGATTTCGGCTGGGATGGGGAGGGAATCGTATTGTTGCCGTTTGGGTTTTAAAAATATCGTGAAAAATCGTTAAAATCGTGAGCCAACCCCCTAAAACCCACCCCGACCCTTTAAATTAAATCCCCCACCCTCCCGAACCCCCCCCCCCCCCGAACCCCCCCCAAATGCTTTAAATTACCTGGTGGTCCAGAACGGCGGCGGTCCGGAACGGCCCCCTCAATTGAATCCTTTTGTCTTCAGCCGGCGCCATTTTGCAAAATGGCCGCCGCAAAATGGCGGCGGCCATAGACAAAAACGATCAACGAATCAACGATTCGCGGCAAGAAATCGCTTCCTGAACCCCGCTGGACTCCCAGAAACTTTTGGCCAGCTTGGGGGGGCCTCCTGACCCCCACAAGACTTGCCAAAAGTCCAGCGGGGGTCCGGAACGACCTCCTGCGTCGAATCGTTTTTGTCTATGGCCGCCGCCATTTTGCGGCGGCCATTTTGCAAAATGGCGCCGGCTGAAGACAAAAGGATTCAATTGAGGGGGCCGTTCCGGACCGCCGCCGTTCTGGACCACCAGGTAATTTAAAGCATTTGGGGGGGGATTTAATTTAAAGGGTCGGGGGTGGGTTTTAGGGGGTTTTAGTTTGCCGGTTTTCCTGCCCTCCCCCTTCCCCCGATTTACGATTTTTTAACGATAAATCGGGGGAATTGGTATTGTATCGTGGCCCTAACGATTTTTGACGATTTAAAATATATCGGACGATATTTTAAATCGTCAAAAAACGATTCACATCCCTATTGGCTCCTTTGTGAGTTAGTGCAGTCAATGGAGCAACTAATTGAGAGTAATGAGGAATGAAGTGTCTATAAAAATTGGCAAAACCCAAAAATCGTTGTAGGGAGCACAGACCGGAAGGCTGGGGCCATTTCTGGATGCAGGCCACTTTATCCGGATCCATTTGGAACCTGGTATTGGAGATAATGTATCCTAAAAAAGGCAAGGAGTCCGCTTCAAAACTACATTTTTCCAATTTTACACAGAGCTTGTGGGCTCGCAAGCGTTGTAGTACTTGTTGGACATCACCGCAGTGAGATTGCAGATCTCGGGAAAATATCAACACATCATCCAGATAGACTACTACTTTATTATATAATAGATCCTGAAAATTTTCATTCATCATGGACTGAAAGACTGCAGGTGCGTTACACAGTCCGAAAGGCATTACTAAATATTCAAAATGTCCATCCCGAGTATTAAACACTAGAGATGTGAATCATGTGATCGATCGTCTTAACGATCGATTTTGGCTGGGGGGGGAGGGAATCGGATCGTCGTGGTTTTGTTTTTTAAAATATCGTGTAAATCATAAATCGGGGGAGGGCGGGAAAACCGGCACACTAAAACAACCCTAAAATCCACCCCGACCCTTTAAAATAAATCCCCCACCCTCCCGAACCCCCCCAAAATGTCTTAAATTACCTGGGGTCCAGTGGGGGGGTCCCGGTGTGATCTTCCACTCTCGGGCCACGGGTGTGTTGATAGAAATGGCGCCGGTGCTACCTTTGCCCTGTCATATGCAATACTTGCAAAAATGGCGCAATACTTGCAAAAATGGCGCCGGCCGTACGGCCATATTGCCATATTGCAAAATGGCGCCGGCCGTATGGCTGGCGCCATTTTTCATTATGGCAACACGATTTGAGTGCAGGAGGTCGTTCCCGGACCCCCGCTGGACTTTTGGCAAGTCTTGTGGGGGTCAGGAGGCCCCCCCAAGCTGGCCAAAAGTCCCTGGGGGTCCAGCGGGGGTCCAGGAGCGATCTCCTACGCTCGTGACGTCGGGGGACAGGAACCAAAATGGCACCAGCGCTACCTTTGCCCTGTCATATGACAGGGCAAAGGTAGCGCCGGCGCCATTTCTATCAACGCACCCGTGGCCCGAGAGTGGAAGATCACACCAGGACCCCCCCCACTGGACCCCAGGTAATTTAAGACATTTTGGGGGGGTTCGGGAGGGTGGGGATTTATTTTAAAGGGTCAGGGTGGGTTTTAGGGTTGTTTTAGTGTGCCGGTTTTCCCGCCCTCCCCCTTCCCCTCCCCCTTCCCCCAATTTACGATTTTTGATGATAAATTGGGGGAATTCCTATTATATATCGCCTCTAACGATTTTTGACGATTTAAAATATATCGGACGATATTTTAAATTGTCAAAAAACGATTCACATCCCTATTAAACACAGTCTTCCATTCGTTACCCGGCCTGATGCGGACTAAGTTATACGCCCCTCGTAGATCAAGTTTCGTAAACACTTGGGCACCCTGTAACCGGTCCAGTAATTCAGGAGTGAGAGGCAATGGGTAGCGATCTTTCCTGGTTATGGGATTTAATCCTCGATAATCTATACAAGGCCATAGTGTACCATCTTTCTTGGCCACAAAGAAAAAACCAGCTCCAGCTGGTGAAGTAGATGGGCGAATGAATCCCTGGTCTAAATTCTCCTGGATATATTGGGCCATGGCCTGAGTTTCAGGGAGAGATAACAATATACCCTTCCCCGAGGAGGTATAGTCCTGGGAAGCAGGTTGATGGCACAATCAAATTGTCTATGTTCAGGAAGAATTTCTGCATTTTCTTTTGAAAATACATCAGTGAAACTGGCATATTGTGAAGGGAGGTCTCCTGAGGTGGTAGAAAGACATACAGTAAGAGGACGTGTCACTGGAAGAAGGTATTGCTATTGACAATGTGAGCTCCATTTGGTTAACTGAAGTGTTTCCCAGTTAATCACAGGGGAATGTTTTTGGAGCCAAGGCATTCCTAAAATGACCGGATGAACGGCTTTGACAATGATGTGAAGAGAAATCTCTTCCATATGTAGTATACCAGTCCTTAGGCGCAGTGGAAGAGTAGTCTGAAGGATTCGTCCAGGGAGTAGATCTCCGGCCATTGAAGAAAGTATCAAAGGTGTATCTCGCGGCATGGTAGGTAGACCAAGGTGTTCGACCAGATTACTCAATGAAATTTCCCCCCTGCCCCGGAATCCAGAAGGGCTAATGTCGAGAATTCTTGCTGGTTTTTTATTATCGCTACTGGAAGGATGAGCTGAGGAGCAGAGCCGGTTCAACCTAGAACCATCTCCCCTGTTGGTTCTAGGCTCTGGAGTTTCCCCCTTTCTCAGGACAATTGGCCAAAAAATGTCTTTTGCCAGTACAGTATAAACATAAACCTTGGATTCGGCGATGCCGTCATTCTTCAGTCGTTAAAGGACTCCTCCCTAGTTGTCTTGGTTCTTCCGGCTGAGGGTTCGTAGCCATTGGCTGAGAACCCATCAGAGGCCAAGAGAAGGAGGGTGCAAGAGTGATTTGTCTACGTGGTCCGCGCAATTCTCTGGCACGTTGCTGAAGGCGTCAATCAATTTTGCATGCTAGATCAATTAAATCATCCAAAGAGTCAGGGAGATCTCGAGCAGCAAACTCATCTTTGATGAGGGTGGCTAGTCCTTCCAAAAAAATACTTCGTAAACTGTCCTCTCGCCAATTCAATTCAGTAGCCATTGTCCAAAATTCAATGGCGTAATCAGATAACGTACGACTACCTTGGTGTAAATGAAGAATGTCTGACCCGGTGGCCGCCAAACGCCCAGGATCATCAAAGGTGTGTTTAAAAACTTGGAGAAAACATTGAAGGTCCTGAAGAATGGGATCTCCTCTTTCCCATAATGGAGATGCCCAGGCTAGAGCCTTGCCATCTAACAAGGACAGTATAAAGGGGGTTTTACCTGTATCTGAAGGAAACTGTGTGGGTTGCAGTGAAAAGTGCATTGAGCATTGGTTAAGAAAACCTTGGCATTGTCCTGGATCACCTGCATACCGGGGAGGGGCCAGTAGCCGCACAGGAGAGGTATTGTGTGCCGGAACAGTAGGTGGTCCACGGGAGGGCCCAGAAGTGTCTAGCTGAGAGTTCAGACGTTGCAGAGATGCCACCAGGAAGTACAGGCATTGTTGCTGCTACTGTATCTTTAATGCTAGGCCTGGAATAGCCTGCAGACTGGAGAGGTCTATCGGGTTCATGGCCTTGCAAACTGTTACGATTCAATGAATCGGTGAGCCCTTGGGCCGCAATGACAAGGTAAAAAGGCTTACCGTGGTTCCTCGGCGGCAGAGATGAACCTCAGAGCTGGCAGCCGGAGTTACCAGCAGGGCAGTGGTATAGACAGTCCGGAGTCGAGGCAGGCAGCAAAGAGACAAAGTCCAGTATCCAAAGTAGGGTCAGAGGCAGGAGGCAGGAAAGGCAAAGTCCAGTATCCAAAGCAGAGTCAGAGGCAGGCGGCAGGCAAGGCAAAGTCCAGTATCCAAAGCAGGGTCAGAGGCAGGCGGCAGGCAAGGCAGAGTCCAGTATCCAAAGCAGGGTCAGAGGCAGGCGGCAGGCAAGGCAAAGTCCAGTATCCAAAGCAGGGTCAGAGGCAGGCGGCAGGCAAGGCAGAGTCCAGTATCCAAAGCAGAAATCAACGCAAGCAAGGCAGGAGATACACCAAGCTGGACCTAATACAAGGCACTGGCAATCCTTCAGAAGCCTTCTTATATAATCCTGGGTGAGGAAGTGGTTCCTGGGAGCCTGGAACTACTTCCTGTTGCTGCTCCTATAAGTGGGAGGAGGAGCCAAGCGCCTGTGTCAGATTGGGGCTAAGGCTGCCCCTGCGGGAGCCATGCTGCTAGCTCCCTGCTGCCTTAGGCCGATGATGAGGTATTGTGCAGAGTATCGAAGAGACCAGCCTCTGCCACTGACAGATGGAATCGAGTACAGGGAAAGCAACACGGGTCTTCACAGTGAGAGGGGAGGGGAGAGAAGGGAAGGGGAAACTGAGCTGAATGAGGGGAAGGGGAATGGGAAAAACGAGAAGTTCTCTCTCACTTTCCCTTCCCTTTGCTGCCAGTGCCTGCCTCTCCTCCTTCCCATGTTCTTTCTCCTGCCTGTGGGAGGATGGGAACCCTGCAGGCAATTCTTTTCTGTGGCACTGCCACTCTATGGCCCATGGGGAAGTGGGAACCTCATGAGCAATCATCTCCAGTGTTGCTGCTGGCTCCTTGTTTCCTTCCCACAGGGGGGGGGACCCCATGGGCATGTCATCAAAACAGTGCTCCTGTGGCTTCTTTCTTCCAGCAGAGCTTCATCACTGATCAGCCTGAAGGCAGGGTGAAGCAGCTGCAGATGGAGAATTTTAAGGGGTACTTTTTGCTGCCTCAACATTTTGCCACCTGAGGCAGCCACCTCACTCTGCCTCATGATAGAACCACCCCTGTTAATAGCTAAGCACTAACCCTCAACATAAATAAAATAGGTTCCAATACCTAAAATGATTCTTCCTCCATATTTCCCCATTATCTTCTTAAAGAGAAAGATACAACAAACTTCCAGAAGAGAAACAGTCCCTTGAGATAAATTGAACTATACTTCAAAGATGTGGGACCACCAGGAATATATCCTAAAATAACATCACATCAGTAAAGACAATTTCTGGAAAGGACAGAAAAGGGTTTACAGTGGGCGCTCTACCATTGACCAAAAACATGCACATTCAAAAAAGGAATTGGTTCTTCCTTCATACCTCTGATAGACTGGATCATGGGGAAACAAAACTTTTTGTCTCAAACCTTTCCATGACTCATACAAGTTACTCAAGCCATTTTTAAGAGGGGGTAATGACGGCAATTGCTCCAGGCCTCACACATGGACAGGGGCCACCTCAATTTTGATTTACAAAAAAAAAACAGACTTGATAGATGGCTCCACTTAGCATGATGTTGTGAAAAGAGTGAGACAATTGTGGGGGAACGGGCAGCATGTGCAGGGCTCGACGCATGCAAGTTGCACAAATGTGAACCCCCTTGCACGCGCCGACCCCGGATTTTATAAGATACGTGCGGCTACGCGATTATCTTATAAAATCTACCCCAAAGCCTTTTAGATAGAGAAAAAGTCATACTGGTGGTTTGGAGGAGCATAGATCATCCTTCCTTTTGGCAATGGCGCAATGTGTTGCATAGCATAGCACAATGCAGATAGAAAGCCTTCCTTGTGGAACTTTCTTCTGACATTGGCAATAGTTCTTTCAAGTTTGGGATTTGTACCTTTAGCAGTTCCCACCCAGGGCTCTGAACGACATTTTACATTATATGTAGTATACATGTTGACATTGATCCATGATCTGATATTATATCATGTGATTTTGTCCTCATTTTCCATGAGAAGAGTGTTTTCAGTGTTGTGCTTATTTGTGGCTCCATCACGTTATTGTTATTCTGGGATATCAATAGGAGGAGAGAGAGGGGAGGTTGGGGCTTGGGATGAGTTCATAAGGGGTCTGGAATAGAGTTTCTATACTTATTTTATTCATAATAGATATTGTTCTTGATGGCCTGGGTACATAAGAAACAAATGTATGCCAGGTATTTATTTGTGTATGTCTTTCTTGTTGTTTAATAAAATAAAGTGTTTCCTAAATTAAAAATATTATATTATAATTCATAATCTGTAAGTAAACACAATTGTGACCTTAGTCCCAAAAATGTGACCCTTAGGTCAATATAGATATGATTCTTAACCTCCATCAGAAGCAAGCTTTAACTTCTACCCAACCAATTAGTAATCTTTATTATGTTAAACAGTAGAATTAGAAAAAGGAGTGTGTGCCTTTAAGCCAGGACGATGACATCCACAGACAGACTCTCAACCAATGCAGAATAAGTGACCACAAATTAGAAATAGAAACACGCAAACAAAAAGTGATATAGAAAACCCAAGAAGCCAAACTTATAGGGCTTGATTTATTATGCTTTGTACCATAAATACAAAATGGGATGAAAAGCCTTGATCAATTGTGGCCTAAGAAGTGCAATATCAGAGAAATAGGAACAGAACTGCATTTCCTCTTATGTGAAATACAAAGAGGCCGATATTCAAACACTACTTAGCTGGATAAGTAGAACTTTTCCAGCTAAGCGATGGCTGCTGAATATCCAGCTATGTTCAGCGGTTGCCATTAGCCAGATAAATCACTTATCCAGCTAAGTAGTTAGCCGGATAATTCAGGAGGTGAGAATGGATAGATTAGAGCAGATTAGCCAGATAAATCTTATCAGGCTAACTTATTTAAAAGGATATGTTTCTATATTAGCCCCAAAGATATCAAAAGATGCACATACCCAAAGCTGCAATATTCCATTTACTAAACTGAAAATTAAACACTGTATTCTACCTTTGTTGTTTGGACATTTTATTTTTCTAATCACTTCGGTCATCTCTTTTTCTGTTCTCCATTGGTTAGTCTCCTAACTCCTTTTTCAGAGTCTCCTGTCCATTTTCCATTTCTTCCCCTCTCCTTCTGTCTTCTTCAGTTCCTCCATTACATCTCCCTCTGACATTGATCCATTCCTTAATCTCATTTTTCTCCAGCTCTCTCTTTAATTATAAATTTATAGCAAGCTTTTACCCTTTCTTCTCCCTCTCCATGTCCCAACCATACACCTTTTCTCTATTGCTTCTTTATGCCTTCTATCTCTTCACTGAATTGCTCCCTTTACCATCTGCAGTTATCGATCTCCCTTGTCCTATCCCTCAATAGCCACCTCCATTATTGCTCTCTTAAACTCCACTCTCCTCCCAAATCATCCTCCCCTACCCTTCCCTCACCTTCCAACCTCCTCCTCCCCCTCTCTCTGCCTTCCACTCTGCTTCTCCTCCCTTCCCTCATCTCCTACTGCCCAGGAGGGAAGGGTTAGGTTGGCCTTCATAGTTGGTGATTCGATTATTAGGAAAATAGATAGCTGGGTGGCTGGTGGGCATGAGGATTGCCTGGTAACATGCCTACCTGGTGCGAAGGTGGCGGACCTCACGCGTCACCTAGATAGGATTTTAGACAGTGCTGGGGAGGAGCCGGCTGTCATGGTACATGTGGGCACCAACGACATAGGAAAATATGGGAGGGAGGTTCTGGAAGCCAAATTTAGGCTCTTAGGTAGAAAGCTTAAATCCAGAACCTCCAGGGTAGCATTCTCTGAAATGCTCCCTGTTCCACGTGCAGGTCACCAGAGGCAGGCAGAGCTACGGAGTCTCAATGCGTGGATGAGACGATGGTGCAAGGAAGAGGGATTCAGTTTTGTTAGGAACTGGGGAACCTTTTGGGGAAGGGGGAGTCTCTTCCGAAGGGATGGGCTCCACCTTAACCAGGGTGGAACCAGACTGCTGGCGCTAACCTTTAAAAAGGAGATAGAGCTGCTTTTAAACTAGAACAAAGGGGAAAGCCGACAGTCGCTCAGCATCGCATGGTTCGGAGAGAGGTATCTTCAAAGGATACTAATGATGCATTAGAATTAGGGCATCCCAACAGTGAGGTTCCAATAATTAGAAAAGTA